>NC_060269.1:58662089-58793900 GCF_021613505.1 Equus quagga | reverse complement strand
CAGGGCTAACCTTCCTCAAAAAAAAAAAAAAAAAAAAAAAAAAAAAACCTAAGATAAAACAGTTTCTTTGGGGTTCCAATAAAACGTGGTAAGACTGTTCACAGATAAATACATAATTGCCCCTCAAACACAGGAAACACAGGAAAAAGAGCAACACCTCAACAGTAATATGAGAAATGCAAGTTTAATCTACCTTGAGATATCATTTTTTTACAAATGTTGTTGTCAAAAATCCAAAAAGTTGACATATTCTTCTGGCAAAACTGTGGGAAAACCAGTACTCTCATATGTTGCTTTTAGGATTCTAAAACGGAATAACTTTGAAGGAAAGAAATTTGATGTTATTTACCTAAATGCATTTAACCTTTTCTAGGCTTCCCACTGCTGGGAAATAATCCTACACATTCACATAGACAGTCAAGAAATAACGTATGTACAGTCTTACTAATTGCAGAGTTGTTTATACACTCCCAAACTGGAAACTGCTTAAACAATAGGAGACGGGTCACATGAACCGTGGTGTCTGCACACCACACAGTCCTAGGAGGCTATAAAAAAGAGTGACAAGGATTTGGGTACTGAAATGGTGAGATCTCTAACATTTTTTATTAAGTGATTAAGAAAATAGAGCAAAATTCGTAGTAAGCTATCTTTTGTGTAAGAAAGGGGAAAGATAAAAATATACATTCATATTTTTTATATATTTATAAAGAAATATTAAAAGAATACGCAAAAAATGAATAAAATTGACATCTGTAGGGGAAAGGATGGGGACAGAAGTGAGAGTTTTCTCTTTGTAAATTATATATTTTTATATTGCTTTGATTTTGAACCATGTGAAGACACCTCTTCAAAAATAAAATTGCATATATATGTATATATGTACTATGTCTATACATATTTTGTATATATGAATATATAATTTTAAAATTTTGGATTCAAAATGTTTTCCTTGGAAATCTGAATAAGTTGTACTATTGTCTTCCAGCATCTGACTCATAAAAATCTAATTCAGTCTGATTCTTGTTTATTTGGAGTTTCTCTCTCTTTTTTAGGAGGCTTATAGGATTTTTCTCTTTATTTTTGAAATTATAAAATTTCACAAAGATGGATGTGCTCAGCATGTGTGCTGTCTCAATCTGACCATGAGTAAATATTTTTAAGGCTTGGAATGTTTTTATTCTTATTTATTTGATTATTTTTCCTTTTTACATTCTGGAAGATTCCCATGTCTTTATCACCATTTCACCAAAACATGATTCTAATATGTAAACACAGCTTAAATATGTGAATGATTCCCAAATGGGCTATACTTTGCTGGGAGAAAAATTAAGAGATCTAAACAAAGGGGATTGTATCCATATTATGGAATTTATAGCCAAGATATATGTCCTTTTAAACTTCACACTCCCTACTATTTATCATCTTCTCCTCAAAAACCAAGGATCTCTTTCATTAAAAGGCAATAAAAATGTAGGAAAACCTCCTAAAAATAGCTCTGTTGTCTTTCTTTTGACTGGCTTTCCCTAAGATGTATAAACCAAGAATAGTATGAGACAAATGCTTTCTCCTGAAACTTTACATACAAAAATTCAGCACATTTATCAAAAATAGGAGAAGATCTCTAAATCAGGATGTATATAAGCCAAGACAGTTATAAATTATCTAAGATGTAGCAGCTCATTTTCTAGCACTTTGGAGGCGATACAGGAAACATTTTCTCTAGTATCTTACATAGTTACACCAAAATTCTTCGAAGTTTTTAAAAAATTAACATTTTTAATTTCAGATTTGAGGCTAGAATAAAAGTGGGCAAATGGCGCTTTAATACTGAACTGGCTTTGAGCTAGTTTTTGTAAAGTCGATTAAACTTATTAAGCTAGTTTTCTGTTAATAGATCACTGTTAGTTTTCCTTTAATAGAAGTATTAAAAAGTTTTGAAGTTCTAATAGTATCATCTTTCAATTGTATGACTATATGAGGCTCTTTCAGGCTGACTTACTCTGCAAATGAACAAATCACTGAATAGTTGATCAATTTATCTTGCATATGACGTGAATTAATGCACTATACAATGCTGTACTATGTACCATATTATTTACTAACTGTAGTCTCCTTTCCTGGCTTATGAAGAAGCCTCACAGTCATGTATTTTCATTTGCTGTGATCTGACTCCAAATTCGTTTTCTCCACTTGGTTGAACGGAAGCTTGTTCAGCACGCAGTAGTGTTCATCTGTGTTAACTGTTTTCTTCATTAGCATATATAAGGGGGAATGTTTTTATACTACTTAGTGATTTTATTGTATCTCTGAAGATTTTTCATACACATAATTTAAATAAAATATTATTTTGTAACTTGGAAAGTGAAGAAATTGTTGAATCAAAAATTTTTTTTTTGCCCTGGGGTTAGTCATCACGCTGTAGCATGGTTCTACTTCACTCTCTGAATCTCACTGTATTCTCTACCTACCCCACTCCCCAACCCTGTCCTATCCAGACTGCTCCACCGCTCATCCCTCCAATTTTCCGTGTGTGGGCTGATCCGCGCATTTTCTTTCACTGTGTCCTCTGCCTGGAACACATCTCTCTTCTCTCCACTCACCTATCTTACCCCTCCTGAAAAGTCTAGCTCACTCTCCTCTGGGCCTTCAAGGCCTCTCTCAAGCTCCTGTCTTTCCTTCGAATAATAATAATATCGCCCTTTATTAAGAGCTTATACCATTGGAGCTTGTAAAATTTTTCCACGAAGTCTTCCTTTTATCAGAGAAGAATGAATACAATTCCAAAGGTGGGCGAGAGTAGGGGATGTCTTATATCTTCCTTAAAAATTACATTTGTTTTAAAATAATGTTTTACAATTATTCCCATCAGAATTGAATGAAGGGATGGATCATCTGGGCAACTCTCTGAGAAACGCTGCTACAAGGCGTGCTAAGCAACCATAGAAGGAATTAGAAATAGGTTACTGGAAACTTGAGATTCTTAACACATAGCTCCTTATGCAATGAGTGAGATGTAAATTCGTATGACTTCCCCTGAAGTAGAAAGGGCCCTTGATTTGAAAGAATAAAAGAAATAAAAAGCAAAAAAATGGAAGGAAGGTAGGTAGGAAGGAGGGAAGAGAGGGAGGCAGGGAGGGAGGATGGAAGGAAGGAAAAAAGGAAGGAAGGAAGGAAAGAAGGAAGAAAGGAAATTTTACATGTAATTTTCATGTGATCTTTGTAACACTTCTTTAAACAAAGTAGGCTTAATACCCTTCAATAAGTTCTAGTCATTCTTAGGTTAAAGTTGAAAATCCTTATTGCGGCTCACCAGTCCTCTGTAATCCCCTGTCAAAGTCCTTGGCCTCCTCTTTGGCCCTGCCCAGTCCCTGTCTCTGCTCCAGCCATCATGCTTCTGTTCCTCCCTTGATGACGCCGACACTGCCCCCTCCCCCCACCACAGGCCTTCCAACTCTTCTTACTGGCTTCGGATGGACTACATAAAAAACAGCACTTTGGTCTCCTTTAAAAGACCAATTCCTCAGGAAGGTTTTTCTTTTAGTTTTGTTTGTTGGATTCTCATATTTCCCTTTCAGAATAGTTACCACCGTTTTGACTCCTTGCTTATTGTTTAAAGAGAGCTGAGACCGTAACTATCTTGATCACCATTGTAACCCTAGAGCCTGGCATATGGTAGTCATTCAAATATTACTGAATAAATTAGGTAATATTCTGATACCTATTTTAAGGGTGAGGTACTTGGAGCTTATGTTGGTTTACATAGGTTACCCAAGGTCGCAGAGCTAATAAGTAGCAGAGTCAGGATGCTGCTCTTTCTGACTCCACAGACAGAGGATTTATTACCATACAATATAAATTTAGATTTGCTAACCCTTATTGCCTGCTCAGCCATGGCCCATCTCATTTTGCTGGCTTATAATACTTTCAGCACCATTTCTGTCACACTATACTAGGTGTTTTTCTAGGCCCCATTTCCCCAACCATAATTTTGCCTCCTCTCTTCAAGGAGATAGGCCATGTTTGTTGTTATTGTTTTAAAATATTTGTTTCTATTTTACATATTGACGTAGTGTGGAAATGGGTGCCTTGGACATTTTAGTCACTCTGCAAAGATTTTACTAAATAATATATAGGAGGAAACTATATACTGTGCAAGGAGGCAAAAATATAAAGTTAGAGGATGTGAAAATAATTCTTTTAATTAGTTATAAACATATATTAGTCATTGGTGTATATTAGGATTATGAAAGGGTAAACTGTTTGCTTTTCTTTGCGAGTAAAAGTTTGAACTATAATAACGAGTGAAATTTAATTTATTTAGTTTAACAAAAAGGCCAAGGAGAAGTTTACTTGCCTTCCTTTGAGTGAGGAAGGTACCATTATTCACTGCAGGCACTTTGAAAAATAGGGAGTAACAAGATTATCTTTGATGTCCTTTCACTTTCCTTTTTAACATCCTTTTTCATTCTCATTTATCCTCTAGAAATGCTTATTCTATAGCCATTTCCAGAGAGTTCAGCAGTAAAAGGTGTTAACTAGTAGTATTTTAAGAAGGTACAACATGTCTTAGGGTTGTTTGAATTTGAAAGGGAGACTTGCAATTCCGGAAGGACTATTGGCTTGTAATTAGCAAGATACACTTATAACGGGATCAAAATTGTTTCTCATTCGTGATTTCTCCCATAGAATATAACAAAAGGCCTTGCACATAGGAAATGATAATCACATACTCTAAACTCTAGAAGGTGTTCTGTGCTCACCTGCCTCTCCCTCTCATTTCTATCTCTGCCACTTCTAGAAGAAAGAGGCGTGATTGGAGTCAAGGACAAAATGGACTCCGCAAGGATATTCAGATGGGCACTGCATTATTTGCTTTAAATGGAAGTAGAGATGAGAAAATAATCCTAAATGAGGATATTTTCTCACTTACATTACTTTCTTTTCTGTTATTTGGTCCCATTCTGTGACTGAGGAGCTATGGGTACCTGTGCTGACCTTCCATTAGGAAGGCCAAGAGGGAGACAGGGGCAACCCAAAGAACAGGCTGTGCTAGAGGGAAAGCGGGGTTCTGGGGTCTCACACTGCTCCAGGCCAGGACATTAGGGTGAGGGACCCACAACGGTTGTGGGTCAAGCCTTCACTAGTCGTAAAGGATGAGCACTGTTCTGGGCAGCTGTGTGCACATACATGCACACACACATGCAACAACAACAACAACAACAACAAACCAACCCTGGAACCCAACCGTGGTGGCTGTTGTATCAGTCCACACCAGACAAGGATTGGTAAATCCTGGTCCCAGCCATATCTTTTGAAATATGACTAACATAAGATCAATCTGTACTCATGTTTCTTCCTATTTTTGTTTTATACTTATCAAAATCATACAAGCACATAGTTAAGAAATGAATTTCATAGTGAAAAATGGCACTATTTCCTACTCCACCTTCTTCCTCACCCACAGTTCTGTGGGGACCTGGAATTGGCCACCCCAAGATACGTCTCTTTGGCATCAGGATTATTTGAGGCTGATTGCTTTTGATAAACTGGGACAGGGAAGGAGGCTCTGAGGAATGGAACTTGCCCTTTGTTAGGACACATTTACATTTGTAAGGTAAATCTCTATCTGTAAAGGTGCCTCCCTGTCTGTACCAGGAAGAAGAAAGGAGATGACCTTCTCTCTCTAAAAACTCTTAATCAATACCAAAGGCAAGGACTTAAATCTGCATTTTATTGTGCTAGTCTGGTACCTCCTGTAACTGACTTCCCTCCCCCTCCCAACGTTGGCATCTCCTTAAAGATTAAGCATCTTTCTTTAGGCTGGGAACTGATTGCGGCGCTCATCTGTGACCCCCCAGCCCGAGGTAACACACCTGCCGCCCTGCAGCGCTCACTGAGACAGCAGACCTATCTGCCGTTTCCATCAAGAGCTGTGCTGACAGAGCAACCTCGTGACTATTGTAAAAGGGACATTTTAATCACATGTGAAACACCCTGTTTGGGGGTATATAACCACTCTGTGCACCCCACTTCTTCGGTGCCCTTTCTTCCTTCGGGAAGAAAGGCCCCGGGCCATGGTTCCTCATAAAGCTTTGTTTAATTTTCTCTTGCTATTCTGTCTCATGTGAATTTAATTCGTTCTCCGACCAGACGAACCCCCATTTGGGAAGAGGAAATGTCTTTCTCCCCTACAGTTCCATTCCCCAAAGGTAATCATTTAAAAAGAATGCTCTTAGCTATTTCTTCTGTACTTCTCTTTACTTTCTAAATAATATGGTTGTGTTTTAAAACAATATTTTAGATATTAGTATTTGACATTGTGTTATAGTAGATGAACACTTCTCTCTCTTTTCCGTTGCCCATTTCCTTGACTCATTCATTCTCCCAACATAATAAATCACATTTTTTTAGTTAAAGCAATAATCAGCATTTTCCACTAATTTGATAGTTGAATATTGCCTCTTGGCAAGGCAGAGTGTGTTTTCTGACTATATTTCCTTTTCTTTGGTACAATTTTTCATTTTTTCTTGAATCAATAATCATTTCATTTTCATTTGTATGGTTTCTTATGTCCTTTTCCTTCGTTTCCCTCTCAAATGCTCCCTTAATTCTCCATATACCTAAAAGTAGTTTTTATTTCCCTCAAAGTTCCATTGCATCAGTGAATCTACCACTTGCCTCCTTTTTCTGGAAACTGTCCTCCTGGAGTGATTGTTTCCTGCTGTCCTCCAGGCTGCTCAACCACTGTCATCCTGCTTCTTCTCTTTGCTGCCCTTCCAACTTGAACCTCCTGTTCTTTGGATGTCAAGTCTTCTTTCTTCTTGATTACTTCATCAAGTACAACCAAGTAGCATGAGAGGTAACATTTTTGGTTTTTGGTCCTCCTTATTGATTGACAGTTTGGTTGATACAACTTTGTTTGTTTGGTTTTTTTTTTTTTTTTTAGGAAGATTAGCCCTGAGCTAACATCTGTTGCCAATCCTCCTCTTTTTGCTGAGGAAGACTGGCCCTGAGCTAACATTGTGCCCATCTTCCTCTACTTTATATATGGGACGCCTACCACAGCATGGCTTGACAAGTAGTGGATAGGTCCGCACCCGGGATCCAAACCAGCGAACCCCAGGCCAATGAAGCAGAATATGAGCACTTAACCGCTGCACCATCAGGCAGGCTGCTGGTTGATACAACTTGGAAAATATATTTTCCTCAGAATTATTGAAGGCATTTCTCAATTGCCTTCTGATAAATAGCATTGTTGGCAAGAGGTCTGATGTTAATATACTTCTCATTCTTTATATAGTTCTGATTTTTCTCTCTGAAAATTTTTTCCTCCCTTTATTTTGATATTCTTAAATTTTACAGTGATGTGTCTTTGTCTGAGTCTTTATTTATTCATTGTACAAAACACTAGGTAAGATCTTTCTGGTTTCCTTCAGCTCTGGACAATGTTTTCTCCTTTGATTCTCCGTTTTCTCTTTCTGGAACTTCTATTTGTTGTGTGTCAAGCTGCCAGTTTGATCCATTAAATCTCTCATTTCTATCTCCTGTTTTCTTCTGTTTTGCTTTTGTTTTCCTTTGAGGAGATTTTCTTTACTTTATATTTTAAGCTTCCATTGACCTTTTAACTTCGGCTTTTGTGTTTTTAATACCAAAATTTTACTTTTCATTTTCAGGAGAATATGCATATATATATATGTACGTATATATAATGTTTCAATTGGGGATAATATAAAGCTTATAGGATTTTTGTCAGAATTAAATGAGTTAATAATGCAGGACAACTGCTTAAAACAGTGCCTCACTCATTGTTAGCATGCAGTAAATGTTAAGAAAACAAACATTAGCAATTTATAATAGTTATGTTGATTAGCTTCTGCTACATATCTAGCTCCCAAAATTAGTTCATGATTCTACAGGTTGGCAATAGGAGCTGGGCTCATCTGGGCCAGTGAAGCTAAATTCACTTGAGCTCACTCCTGGATCTGCAATCAGGTGGTAGGTTGGGTGGGTCAGGTTGGGTGGCTTGCGAATGGCCTCACTAGGGAGAGCTGTGATGACTGAACCTCTCTCCACGCAGTCGCTCATGCTACAGCAGGCAAGCTCAGTCTTATTCACAAGGTGGTGTTCCGAACAAGTCTCATATCTCTTTAACGTCTCATTTGCAGTTGCTCCACTGGCCAAACAAGTTAGATGGCCATGCCCAGAGTCGATGTGGGAGCAGCTGCTCAAGGACGTGCACACAAGAAGAAGGGAACAAATTTGGGGTCTTTAATGCAGCACTCTATAATGACATAAAGTATTAGTATGTTAAATTCAAGACACAAACCTTCTAGTTAAAGATCGTGGTTTAAATAAATGGGTGTCTCTCCCTCTTCCTCTTGAAACTGTTACCAAACCAGGTTCCTTTTTGCCGATTTCCCAGAAAACCAATCACTGAGACAACGCGATTGCAACAGAGAAGGTTTTAATCACAAGGCAGCCAAGTGAGAAAGCGGGAGAAAGAGTCTCAAATCTGTCCCCTAGAAATTGGGAACTCAAGGATATTTATGGAGTAAGGGGTAAGGTGGTCTGAAGTGTGGAGATAGATGACTGGAGGTGAGGTAATTGACAATCTGCGCAAGTGTAGTCAGACTTCAGGCCTCTTCATAGGATGCATGTTCACAAAATGGCAGTGTTAGCACTATCTGAGGGTGGAGTTTTTAGCCTCTTGATGTCAAAAAGCCACTTACTGAGGGCTAGCTCCAGTGGCCTAGTGGTTAAGTTTGATGTACTCCACTTCAGCAGCCCATGTTCAGCTCCCAGGTGCAGACCTATACCACTCGTCTGTCATCAGCCATGCTGACGTGTCAACCCACATACAAAAAGCGGAAGATTGGCAGCAGATATTACTTCAGGGAAAAATCTTCCTCAGGAAAACAAAGGTCACGTTTTGGGCATCTGCACAGGCCTAGTTGATGGTTTGGTGGTCTCAACTGGCCTGAACTGGACAAGGGGGTCCTACTTCCTGAAAAACAGGTCAAACATTTGTCACCATGGTAACCCAGGTGCCAGGGAGATGCTATCTATAGGAACATAGTGGGAGTCCAATAGTAGATTGCCTAACCACCCAACACTGCCCTCCTCTGCCCCCTGAGGCTCTGGACTTGGAGGTTTCAAGGACCAGGAAGAATGAGGGGTGAAGGGAGGAGCTGAGAACTGGGTCATTGGTTTGAAAACCTACAGAGAAAGCAGTCAGACCTCAGTTCCCCTCCTCCTCTGCACAGGGACAGGAACTCTCTGCTCTCAGACAGGAAACAGGAAATCTTTTGTCTGGAAAAATTAAGAACATGTTTAGGATTTGGAAACAACAGGTAGAATGGGTGGGGGGTAAATTCTGGGATTGGATGAAAGTTTGTTGATTGAAAAGTGACACTCCCCCATCCCAATGCCCAGCCTCACTTCCAGAATAGAGATAACCAAACTTTCCTCACCCAGGAAGGAGACAGGCAAGTTCTTTTCTGAAGAGACTGCTCAGTCCTCTAAGAAAGACACGTAGACGTTTAAGGGGGCAGGAGTTCTCTGTTCTTCCGCTAAGCACACAGAATTTCCAGTCAGTTATTCACTGATGAATTTCAAGCACCTAGAACAGTGCCTGGCACATAGTAGACGTTCAATAAATATTTACTGAGTGTTGAATAAATGAGTTTTAAGTATCTCATTTTAGATGTAGGCAGCCCAGGATTACCAAATATTTGAGGAAAGTCTCCAACAAGGAAAAGAAAGACCTAAAGAAATGAGCAAACACCAAACGATGAAATAAACCTACAGGAAACAGATATAATGGAGGAGAGAGTATTCTAAAAAGTGTACCTAATTAAAGTCTTCAGTGAAAGAAAATTTAGGACCCAAAAAATTATATTTGAATTAGCTATCTATCTATCTATATATATATATACTCTTATTTTCCTCATTTTATAGTTGAGAAAATTGAGATAAAGCCAGTTTAGGTAACACAGGGACAGGCTTTGAGTTGAACCCAGGAAATCTGACTCGAGTCCTCCCTCTTATCACTATGCATTACTGAGTCTCAGATGTTCAATCAGTATTTATGGGTTTGTATGAACCATACTCTTCTCTCAAGTCTCTGCCATCCTTTCTACCAGTCCAAATCCTGCTCATTTCCTGAGATCTGCTCCCCTCATAAATCCGTCTCTGAACACAGCTGATCACACTGATTTCTGTAGTCTTCAAACACTTAGAATCTGTGGCATACAATTTATTACTGGGTCATATAATTGTTTTGTTCTCTGTTAAGTTTTTAAAAATATATAACTCTGTCCTCCCTGAAAAGAGCAAATCCTCAGGGATGTAAACTCCTCAGGAGTCTTTATCAAAATGCTAAGTCCATAAGAGTCACTTTATAAAACTCTGCTGACTTGAGTCTAACTAGAGCATTTGCTGGATTAATACCATGCTCAAATTTGGAACATTCCAAACTCATAAGATCTACTTGACAAAAGCATCTCATTACTTCAGACGCTGGTGTAATTGATTTGTCATTACCACACGCTATTCATAGTCTGGCAGTAGTGGAGAAGAGCTACCCTTGCACACTGTTTGAAATAAAACAAGGATGACCCGGATAAACAGGTACCACTTTATAACCTAAATGTCTCTTGGGAAAAGAGAAGGTAATTCTCCATCATTCCAATTTATTCAGGTTATAGATGATTGGGTGGTTCTTGCTGGTTTTATGTCTTGACTTAACCTTTTATCAAGCTCTTTCTGGACCAGTGTTCTGTATGCTGTAGGCATATATCTCTCATTATCATTAGTGGTAACTGAACACATCTGAGTCAAACATAAGAATTCTATTTTGGCATATATTTGAAATGTTTTTCAGACAACCATTCACCATAAACATTTATTAAATATCCACTTTGGATTTAGCAATATCCTAAAATCTGTGGTAAAATTATGCACAGGACAAAAGTCATAATCCCTCCCCTCAAGGAGCATACAGTGGAATTTATTTGTATTTTATATGTTTAAAATGTATGATTGTGCATTAAAATACTTTTTAGAGAAGTTAATGCAAAACATCTTTGTTTCTTAAAAGAGCAATGACTTGTTTGGCAAGATATAAAAACTGGCCACTGTACAGAGTCTGTATCTAATTTTACCTTTTGAAAACTCATATATATGTATATGTTTATATATGTGGGTGTGTGCATGTATGTATGTATATATAAAGATAGAGAATTAGCTAACATATGAGGATAATGAACATGGATTTTCATAGTGCAGTTAAACATATTTATGCCTTTTGAAATATTGCCTGACACATGTATCTGAAAACCAGAGAAGATTTGAGACGGTCATCTTGGTTCCTCTGGTAAATATTTTATAATTTACAGTTTTCCACTTATGGAAGGATTTGGGTTGGGAAATTATATGACAATCATATGATTACTTGGAAATGTCAGTGAAGAATCAGATAACATGCTTCCAATTGGATAATTCAATGTGATAGTGCCGAAGGAACATCTTGCTTTTTAGGCCTACCTAAATCTATACATAATAAATCTTATATTTTAAATGTATTGTAAAGCACAAAGTACTTTCCCATCTATGATCTCATTTTGATTTTGGTCCAAACATACATAAATATATCTGTATTGTATATGTATGTATTAGATGTACATATTCATGTCAACTCAAGATAAAATAGAATATACTCATACATTAATATTCTCATTTGGTGTGATATAGCAAACAGCCTATTATTTTTTGTTTGTCTCTTTATCGGTTTTGTTTTTCCCTTGGCACTAGGGGTTTGAGGTGTGATCATTTAGAGATTATCTTCCTATGTGTAACCCCCAAAGATTTGTGAATCTCCTTTATTCTTCAGCTTGAAAGAACTGCAATTTTTGGCAATAGCTGGTTCTCTATGATCTAGGACAGGCAACCCCTCTTCTCTAATCTAGAATGACACTGCCAGAACTAAATGCTACTTCAACATTTGGGTTCACTGATCACAAGGGAGAACAGCAAATGAAGGTGGACCCACCCTTAGCCATAACCACACCTGGAAAATACCTTCCAGGGCACACCCTGCGGTGGAGCGATGATGATCTTCAAGTCTACCATTATAGTTAGCAACCATCAGGATCGGGTGAGTTCTCAGAAACTTAATGATAAAAAGTAAAGAAGACATCTAAGTTGTGTTCACAAAATTACAGCTCTTTAACATTGAGCATTAAAGGAATAAGCAAACAATGATAAAAACTGAAAGAAAAGATTTCCTAGCTGGAATAGAGGCACATGCAAGCTGAGAATTTAAAGCCAGTCATAGTATCTACCAACTTTTTAAAAAGAACCAGGATGTGCAGACAGCTCGTAATCCTGAGTCTGTCATATTGGTGAAAGAGACTTGGGATTTCATGCATTACTGAAATGTTTTTAGCTTAGTAGTTAATACAGGTCTACAAAGCAAGACTTTTACCAGCACAGTTTCTTTAGAGCCTCTTGATGTGCCATGATACAAATGTCCAAGAAAAATATAAATGGAAACAAATTCACTACAGTTAGAAATTTATCTTTGGGAATTAGAGGTTTGATTAGGCTGTATTCTCTGCGTTCATTGACACAGCACACAAATCTTTACGAAATTGTTCTTTTCCTTCAGGAGTATATGCTTATGAACTACGGTGAACATTCATATTGAAGTGGAGAAGACATTAAGGAATTGAAAGTTGAAGTTTACTTCCTCTTGTCTGTTGGGCCCTTTTTGTTCATTATTTAAGGGAGTCAAAGACCATTAGAGAAAGCTAATAGCCTTTAGAACCCTCAGATTATACTGATATTACTGATGGGAGAGTTAAGCCAAATTGCATTCTCAAAATGGTTCTGGGAACATATCACTTCCAGTAATGGTGCTATCAACCAGGCCTAAAAGCAAAGAGGGCAGGGATGCACTTAAAGGTAATTATCCATCAACATTGGAAAATATGGTTACTAGATTAAGAGAGTTGAGTATATACAATATATCTTGATTGCAGCAAAGCAGTTGATACAGCATTATTCAATTTACCGGCTAGATTAATTTAAATTGGTTTAGGCAGAAGTATAGTCAAATGAACTACCAGCTATCCAGAGGGCCATAAATAATAGATAACAATAAACACATTTGTTTTACATGCTCCTAATTTAATTATTTCCCCCAGAACTCTTTTTTAGTTCAGAATATGACAGTTATATAATATATGCCACCCTCCAGTTATCTTTACTTAAGATCTTTTAGGAATCCCATCTGTTCCATAAAGTTGCAAGGACCAATTATAGTACCATCAACTACTCCCATTATTCAGGGCTGACTTTATTTATCCATATTCAGCTTTCAGTTTCCCCTTAGATTTCTGTTTGATGTCTGGACTTTCTCTTAATGTAAAATGTCAGGAGCACAAGTACAGTGGTGGAAATCGCCTTGGCTTCCATACACAAAAAGTCACTGACTGGATTCTCCTGAGGGCTTTGGTGGAGGTGACAATGACAGGAAAATCCACTATGGGCAAGACTTTCCTTTTCTCCTTGCAATATCCACCTTAACCAGAGGCACCTGTGGGGCTGGGAAACACTGCTGTAGGTACTGCCTTCACTGATGGTGAAGCAAGAACATGCAGATCTCTATGATATTTCCCTTTTTGTGCTTATATCACAATTGGTTGTCTTGGGAAAGTAATACAATTACATTCTTATATATGTTTTTGAATGTTGGAATATTCCTATCAGGGGTTTAGATACCAAATGTACTGTGTCTGCTTCCCCAAATGATTTGAAATGGCATATAATAAAAAAGAGAGAGGTACTTGCCTCTTCTCTACTTGAGAGGGGAAGAGATAGAATAATTGTGGCAGAAACCTTGAGAGAGAGGAAGTATTGTGATTGAGTTTAAAATGTAGTCAAAGGGTGGTGGCCATAGGAGCTGGGAGTGGCAACCCACTGACACTGAGCCAGGAAATGGGGACCTCAGTCATACAACTTCAAGCAACTGAGCTTGGAGGAGGACCTGGAGCTCTAGCTGCAAACACAGCTTTGTGAAACACTGATCAGAGATCCCCTCCCCACCATGCCTGCACCTTTTACCTACAGAACTGTGAACAGATAAATGGGGGTTATTTTCAGCCACTGTGTAGTCATTTTTTATACAGCATTAGAAAACTAATACATAGGCTCAACTGTGCAACAGATGAATTTATGAACTATCATATACACTAGCTGCGTGAAATAAAATCTTTCCTAATTAAAAAAAATGTAGCTGAGAGGGAGTAGTACAGCACAGTAGAAAAATTTTATTTTTTCACTAACTACTGATGTGGTTTTAGGCCAATTGCTTAATTATGAGCGGTTTTCTCATCTGTAATATATTCTTTTAATTGATGTCTCACTGTGAATATCAGCTGGCTAACTGGACTGTGTTTGTATGTGCTTCTTATTTTCTATATACTTTTCCCTCTTTTGATTAGAAAAATAAAGCATACTTATTATTTCAAAAATCTGAAGATATACAAAGTATGAAAATAAAAATAATGAAAGTAATTCTACTACTATTCATAATTAGGTTGCTTTTTTGTGTGTATTATTGCCTTGATTTATGCTGATTTTATTTGTATTATTGCATTCTGATTTTATCGTTTCTTTCTAACATTTAAACTCCCTTCCCTGGTTTCATTTTCTAAAGTAAATTATTTTGCTTCGAAACTTACTTTCTTGATTAGTGTTTCATATTTCTACTCAGATTTCTAGCCCCTAATTCTTGTTCTTAATCTATAATCCCACTGTGATTACATTTTTTTAGTTTTTATTTAATGAACTTTACTATTTTAAACTTATCAGTATTTCCTCCCTTTACCTTCACGTTTTTATTGTTGTTATCTTTTTCTAGCCTTCAATTCCTTTTCCTTCAGGTTCGTTTTTCTCTGTTTGCCTCTCCAGGTTTGTTCTCAGCTCTCTTTTCTGTCCTGTTTTGTGTCCTGAGAGGTGCCAGAAGAAGATTGGAGGGTGGGAGGAAAGGGTCCTCATTACCTGGCCATGCTGCTCCTTTACCTGAGGAGTACACTTCCCTTGGGATTGTGGCCCTCCCTGGTTCTGGTAAGACCGTTTTGAAGACTCCTTTTCCCTTTCAAGTCTAGAAGTGGTAATCGTTTCCCTCTTTTCACTCGTCCATTTTGGTTCTCTTAACTGTTGCCACTCCTCTGTAAATTGATCCTTCTTTAACCTTCTTTCTGTTAGACCCTTTGAGAATGCTGTTCGTTTCAAGCTGAGATAGTGATGGAAACAATCTTTATCCTGTTAATCTTTCAAAACACATTTTGTGTCGTAGTTAAATTCTCTTATGTTTAGTATCAACTCCTTTAACCAATGTTAAATCATGTAATATTACCCTATTTTATTCTTATTTCACTTTTCATTAACTATCCATGAATAAATTTTAATTTTTGCTTCTCTAATGCTGTGATTTCTGTTTGGATTTCGTAATGACCTACAGAAAACATAACTACAGAGGATGAGAGCAATAGAGTCCACACCACAGCCAGGAGGCTGAGGACCTTTTCCTTAGTACTTCCCCCTACAGTGTTCTATCCGGTTTCCTCAGTCGATTTCTAATTCCTTTTATGATTATTTCTCTGAAAATACTAACACTGAGATACTCAGGGACCTACAAATTAGTGCTCTGCAGGGTAATTTATTCTCTTTATGCAAATTCTATTCTTTTCTACCACTATACATTTTCCATACTATGCAATCTTTACATCTTTATATTTGGAACAGCCTGTTTTATTATATGTGGTTTCTGACACATAGAATCAGTGATTTTGGCCAAGTATATCATCATCTTACAAACAAGCACAGCCTGACATGAACCTTTATCCTCCAGGACTAGAGGGAGGATAAAGAACTGCCAGCAGTGCATTGAAGCAGGAGGCAGGCTGGATAGGGAGGGGCACTTGACATTCCAAGATATGAAATCAGTTGCAGGAACAAGCTGAGCCTGGAAGAGCTGAAAGTGGCTCATGTAGGGATTATGGTTCTTCATTTGCTTTGTTGATTCTGGCAAGACAAGATAGAAGGCTGCTTCAGAATAACCAGAAGTGAACTCTACCACTTACAGTAAGATGTCCAAGAGATTCCTACACCCACCAGCAGAGTCACATGGAGAAAGGGCTATAACCCTTCAGATAGTTGACTAAGGGAAAAGTGCCTTGAATGGCACTGAAGTGAAAAGAATCAAAGAGAATCCACCCACAACTAGATGGACTTATCCTTCTTCAAGAATGAATTACTACAAAAGAAATAAAAAGACGCCTCCATGGAGATTATTAGTAGAAAGATGGAGCATATAGTACTTGAGGCAGGAAGGAATAGCACACTTGTAGAAAAGATTGCCTAAAGGAAGCAGAACTGAATATTTAAAGACTCTACTTTAGTCTCAATAGAATAAGTGATAAATAATTGCTAGAAGTATGAAATAAGATATGCAAGCAAAGACAACGTGTTGAGCAAGGACTCTTGGTTCTAAGTGAACAGGAATTAATAGAGAGAGAGATGCTGGGACAGCTCATTGACTCAAGACTGGGATGGAACTGAGCAGCAAAAACGACCTGGATGAGCACTGCAGAGGCTTCCTTTCCCTCTTAATTCTGCTCCCCCCTGTGCATTTACTTCATTCTATTCTCTCACCACAGATCAGGCCACACGTCATCAAAGGCTACCAGAAACATCAGGCTTTACATCTTAAAGACCCACATACCCAGAGAGAACCTGACTGATGTCTCTCTATCTTTCTCTCAAAAGAAAAGAGACTGATTTTTCTCACCTTGGGTCTCGTGCAATCCAGCAAACCCCTAATGCAACCGCATGAAGGAGCAAGCAATTCATGGAAAAAGAATACTGGACCCATGATACAAAAGCATTCACTATAGATGATAAGAAAGGACACTGAGATGGGAGGCAGGCATGCTTGAAAATGTAGCTGAATGAGACCGGGAAAGAACCTAAAGACATTCTATCACTGAAATCAATTTTAGAAACAGCTCAGAGCAGAACCAACACTGAGAAAAAAT
Organism: Equus quagga; assembly: GCF_021613505.1. Lineage (NCBI taxonomy): Eukaryota > Metazoa > Chordata > Mammalia > Perissodactyla > Equidae > Equus > Equus quagga. Next base: position 58,776,795 of record NC_060269.1, on the reverse strand, counting down.
GCAGTTAGGATACAAACTTGAGTTCACTCAGAATGAATTAGAATAGAAAAAAGAAATAAAAAGTAAGAGCAAAAAGTTTTAACAGTTTTTGAAATCTATTTTAAAATAACAGTTTTACTTTGTTTTCAAAAATCCTTTCATGTTAGTTTTCCTTAATTTTTACATATCAGAACTTCTCGAGTTGAATAATCATCTTATTTATTTTCATTCTTTCTTGTCTAATTTTCAAAATATTTCAGGCTGTTAATTTGCTTGTATTTATAGATTTGGCCTCATCCTATAAATTTTGAAAAAAATCCTCATTTGTTGTTTTCCTAATATTAAGCAATTTCAGAAGAGGATACATTTCAAATTCCAAGATTTTTCTATTTAGAAATACTTATTAACTCCTTGATATATTAAATTCTAGACAAAGACAGTGACCTGTACAAGATTCGGCTTTTCAGATTTAATTTTCATTAGGATCTTACTATATAAGTTATATTGATTAATTCTAAGCATACGCCAGGTTCATATGAGAAAAATATAAATATACGTGTATACCAACTTTTATTATTCAAATTCTCTGAGCTATGGTTTTGTTTTGTTTAGTTCTGCAGGCAGTGCTGGCTTTTTATTTTCTAAACTCATCAAAAGCTGAAAGAGTTCTTTAAAAGACATCTATAATAATTCTAATTCTATTTTTCTTTATAGAGTCTGATGCAGTTATTTGCCTCATAAAGATCCATGACTCTTATTTTTCATGATGAATATTATCTCAGAGAGTTATTATGAAGATTAAATAAGACAATGCTTACAAAGCACTTATTCAGTAATTGGTATATGGCAAATGCCCTGTAAATGTTAACTATTACTATTGCTTCCTAAATCAGTAGTTTCTGCTTTATCTTATTAATTTCCAGCTCCTGTATTTTTCCTCTTTCTTAAATTGAATGGCTATTCCATTTGTTTTAAATCTTTCTTACTTAATAGTGAAATCTTTTCGAGCTGTGGGTTTTCCTCTAGCTGCATCCTATAGTTTTGATGTGGCATCATTTTCTGATTGTTATTAGTCTCTAAATAACCGGAAATTTTAATTTTTAGTTTTATTTTATTTTAGTTCAAAGATGTGGCCATGAAATATGCATTGCTGGAACATATTAAGATTCTCTGTGAACAAGTACATATCAATTTTTAAAAATACTTCATAGGCATAAGAAAAAATTACTACTCAGTGTTTGTACAGCTCCTACATCAATTTATATTCTTAAGATTCTTTATATGCTTACATATTTTTGTCTACTGAATTACTCAGTTTCTATGAGATAAGCTTTAAATTCTCTCCCTCATCCCTGAGTTAAATCTTGGCTGTCTGTAGGATCCTTGAATTCTAGTCTTTTTGCTTTACAAAATTATAGATATTGTTTTACTCTGTTACAGCTTCCTGAGCTGCAGAAGGCAAACCTCTCCCTGTTCTGATTCATTATTGGTAAACTCTTCTCTTTTTGGAAGCTTATAATATTTGCTCTTTATTCTTGGAGTTCAGAAATTTTTTCAGCTTATGTAGAATGTCTTTCGTTGCTGTTAATCTGGCCCGACAATCAAGAGCCTTGATCTGAAAACTCAACTCAGAGAAATATTCTCTTATTTCTTTGATTGTTTCTCTTTCTGCATCTGTTTCTAAAACTCTTAATATTGAGATATTTGATCTCCTGGATCTATCTTCCCTTAAGCTTATCTTTTTTCTCCTAATTATCACTCTTTGTCTTTTTTACTCTCTATTTTAGGATAATTTCCAGTTTATTTACCATATTATTAATAAGGTTTTCATCAGCATCCATTCTATTTTCACTGCCTATATTGAATTTTTAAATTAAAAACATTATAATTTTTACAAGCAAAAGTTTTTTACTATTCTAAAATTTCTCCTCTTTTTTATAGAATTTTCCCCTCAGGTCTCATTAAATTATTTTTAATTGTTTCCTGTTCCCTCATAACAAATAGGAAAACAAAAAATATTTCCCTATTTCAATGGGATCTATCTCTTCTAATTATTTGAACTTCATTTATATACTTAAAACTGGATTACTCTTAAATATCTAGTAATTTTTCATTTTCTGGTTATCATTGGTACTCAGCAAGCCTATGATGAACACTGTAGTTATTTATTTCTTCTGAGCCTAGTTAGTTTCATCTGGAGGAAGGTCTGGTAGCAGAGGGTGAGCAGGTAGAGGAATGTGAGTTACAAATCTGTTTCTTACTAGGAGGGCAGCATATAGGGAGCAATTCTTGGGGAACTTCAATCTTAGAGGGTAATTGTCTTCCTGGTTTTATAAGAGTGAAATAGTCTAGTTCAATATGGAGGAGTTACTCAAAAGAAGCCAGCATCAGGGGCATTAGAAAATTTCTCTCTTGACTCTATACAAGGCAGCAAGACACCAGGAGTAATATTTGTTAAGAATTGCTCAAAATTGGGGCCGGCTCCGTGGCCAAATGGTTAAGTTCCCACGCTCCGCTGCGGTGGCCCAGGGTTGGGATCCTGGGCGCGGACATGGCACCGCTGGTCAGGCAACGTCGAGGCAGCGTCCCACATCTCACAACTAGAAGGACCTGCAACTAAGATATACAACTGTGTACGGGGCGGGGGGGGGGGGGGGGGGGGGGGGGTGGGGAGATAAAGCAGAAAAAAATAAAAAATAAAAAAATAAAAGAATTGCTCAAAATAGCTAGACCTCCTCAGAAATCTATTGGGTTACTTGCGTTCACCCTGGGCTTTACCAAAGAGGTAGGCCACTGCCTTCCTATGGACCACTCTACAAACTGCGGTGCTGAAGGAGCGCCTGAAGTACTCCTGCCTTTTCTACATCACAGGAACCAAAAGGTGCCAGACCCCAGCATTAGATCTGACTTCCTTCCTTACCTATTAGCCAACAGATGTGTTAATTACCTCAGTGGAGGGTTAAGGGGAAAAGAAATCAAGAGTAAACACTGAATTAATTCCTATGTGCTGTCAACCCACTATAGTGTACTGAAAAATAAAAGGATGACATAGTTACATTATAATAAACTAGGACTAGCCTCAAAAGATAACTGGCCCTGCTAGCAAATTACTCTATGAAAGAAAACCTCTGGATCAATTCTTTCAAAACAAGAGTTATAATTTTTAACTCTAATTAAGAAATGTCCCCAGCATTTAACTGGCCCCTTACTAGAAACTCTAAGAGGCATTTTAGCTCACAGTCTTTGTGGTTTTGGCACACTGACCATACCATTTGGTCATGTTCACTAGTGAATCCCACATTTAGCTCCATTCCTGTTAATCCTCCTCCTTTTCCAGAAAGTGATATGTCTGTCAGCCTTCCATCCTTATTGCCCAAATTGTCAAGAATTATGAAGAACATGAGATGTTACCCTACTCACAAGCTAATAAGTTAGCCTGCCACAGTTTCATGGATGCTGGAAAAATACACAATTTTCTTTAGTCATAGGCAAAGGACTTTACTACTCACTGCAATAGCAGTAGCCAGAAAATCAATGTTTGCTCTGGTTTCCTGAGCCCCAAATCCCACAAAGAGGATCCCCTGAGGAGACTCAAAGAGGGCCAGGTGATACATGCAGTGGTGTTAGAGGGAAGGAATCTGTGCTCAGGGAATATGTGCTCCAGAGGAAGACACAATCTCTATCATCTAAGACTGTCCTCCACCCAAAAATCCTTAGAAGATAATCTGCCACAAAGGCAGTGAGCTCTTCTGCTTGCAAGATGTACAGAAATGTACATGGAAATGGAAAAATGTAAATGTCATGGAAAATTCTCTCCCCAAAAAGAATTGATCAAGAAGGATTGTTGTAGCAAACACTGTGATACGGTGAAAACATCAATCAGGTCACATCACTTCCCATGACTGCTTCAATGACTACTGGTCCTGCTTAAGAATAAATCTAAACTCCTTACTGTGGCCCACAAGGCTTGAAATTATCTGGCCCTGGCTGCATCTCAGATATCATTTTTCCAAATTTCAGCACATTGGTCTCCTTGCAGTTCTCAGACACAAAAGCACTTTCCATCTTGACATCTGCTGTTGCTGGATTTGTACATGGCTCCCTCTTTCCCTTTATTCAGGTCACTGTTCCATTGCAACCTTCTTGGAAAGCACTTTCTTGAGTTCTCAAAGTTATGTCCCAGTTTCTTTAGTCACTCCCCTCATTGTTTTGTTTTTTCAGCACACTTATCGCTATCTTCCAAATCTATGTCTGCTGGCATATTTCTTTATTGTCATCTCCCACTCCGGACTATAACCTCTCTGAAGCTAGAGACTTGTCTAATATGTTCCCAGCCTTAGATCAGAGCCTGCCTGACACTTGGTAGTCCCTCAATTAGTATTTAAGTGAAATATAATTATTTCAGTGTTTTCTTTCTTCATTAAAAGGACTATTCATTTGCTTACTATTCATAAGCAAACATACAGTGAATCAGGTCCTAACACACCAGGAAATGTAGGCACTTACAACGATTGATTTCTTGTGAAAAATGATATTTTCAGTTTCTCAGAGTGTGTGTTTATTTCTGCAGCTAGTCAGTAGACAACGAAGCTTAAAGTACATGTCTGCACTACTGTAATCACACCCTAACCAGTCTCTCAACTTTCATTCTTGCCACTCCAGAACATACTCTCCCTAGAGCAATGGGAGTAATCTTATTGCCATAAAATTCACAGAACATCACAGCCCTCTTTCCAAGTCTCCAGTGCATCCACCACATTTAGAACAACACTTAATGTCTTATTATGACCCTCTAGGCCATATCCTAGCACCTACCTGGCAAAAAGACAGAGTTCAGGGTTGACAAAGCAGCTGAAAATTCGGGAGAGAAATTCTTAGAGATAAGGAAGTTGCAGAATGGATGGCTCAGGGGATCTAAACGTAAACCCTCCCCAAATCCCTTCACGTGTGGGGATTTCTGCAGGGGTCTTGGGAAAGAGCAGACGGAAATGAGAGAGGAATCTTTCTTGGAAAGACAAGCTACACTGGGTGAATCTGTGAGTTTGCTGCTCTTTCAGACTCCAAGACAAGAAGATTACTAGTCTCAAAAGGAGACATTTCATGATTGAAGTGTCAATATATTACTACAATATTATAATTGTATAATGGATCTTCAAAATACGTGAAGCAGAAACTCACAGAACTAAAGAGAGAAATAGTCAAATCTACAATTATAGTTGTAGATTTTAATACCCTTCTCTTAGAAGTTGATAGAACTATACAAAAAATTAGTAAAAATATAAATTATCTAAATGACCCTATCAACCTCCTTAACCAAATTGACAGTGATAGTACATTACACCTAACAACTAAAGAATACACAGTTTTTTCAAGAGAACATAGAACATTCACCAAATTAGATCAAAGCTTAGGCAAAAAATAATTCTCAAATTGATTTTAAAAGATGGAAATTTTCAGAGAATATTCTCTGACCACAGAGGAATTAAATTAGGGAGCAATAACAATACAATATCTAGAAAGACTCAAAGTATTTATAAATTAAGTGGCACACTTCTAAATAATTCATGGGTCACAGAAGACATCACAAAGTAAATAAAAACTATTGTGAACAAAATGGTAATGAAAATGTAACATATCAACGTTTGTGAGACGTGACTAAAGCAGTGCTTAAATGAGCTACGTAATTGTAAATGCTAATATCAAAACACTCAATGGTCCCCATCTCCCACATTTTAGCATAAAGTCCAAAATCCACGGTGTGATATGTTAGACCCTCATGACCTGGGTCTGTCTCAGATGTTCTGACCTCATCCTCTTCCCCTCCCAGCAGAGCTCTTATGGCTCCTTGCCTACTCCGTGCCTTGTGGCAGTCCCTTACAGAAAACCTGCTTGGCTCTCTTATTTCTTAAACTTTTCTTGTAAAATTCAGCCCAGGAAATGTCTCATCCATGACCCCTCAGACTGAGAAACATGTCCTCTATTCTTTTCTTTTTTGCTTCAAATATAGCAACAGAAAATGTTTTGTCTTCTTTAGTATTTGGAGGGATGGGTAAGCTTATATTAAATTTTTCTGAGGTCGTAAATTATTGCACATTGTAATTTCTATCCTACTTGTACCTCCCTTTTTATACTTAATCTGCTAGAATTGCATTTATGGGAACTTCATAGGTTCTCAAATATTTTAGACCCTCTTCCAGAAATTCGTGTTTTGGGGTCAAATTTATTTTTTCTCTCAATTTTTTTGAACTCTGCCCTTCTAAAACTTTGGGTACTGAGTCTAGCCATCACCACACTAACTATCCAAGTTTACCTATCACCACGACTTTCACCACACTGGCTATCAGGACCTCTAAGATGCCCTTATTACTTTTTTTTCAAGGATTTTCTTATTGGTAAGAATTAGTGCAGAAGTTGGTTTATATTGGTTTTGTGTTCTAATTTTCAGGAGATGCAAATGATATCAAGAGAAACTTAACTTACCTCTCAAGTTCACTAATATCTAGGGCTACACTGAGACATGGACTCCAGGCAGACCAATATTGGGTATCCCTCAAACTAAAATTTGCCAAATATTTGTTCAACATTTTTGGGGGGACGGAATAAATTATATAAATTAAAATGCTCATGTTTTATATTCAAAATTGAATATTAAATGTGCTGGCTATACGTTACTTTAAATTTTTTTTAATCTGGAAATAATTTCAAACAAAGAAAAATTGCAAGAAAAAGAATCATACACAGAATGCTTGTGTAGCCTTTACCCAGATTCACCTATTCTTAGCATTTGGCCTCATTTGCTTTATCATTTGCTATCAGTCTATCATCTATCTATCTATCTATCTTTCTATCTATCTACCTATCTCATCTATCATCATCATCATCAATTATCTAAATCTAATCTATCCATCCACCTATTTACATAATATTTTCCTGAACCATTTGAGAGTAAATTTGATACGTTATGGCTCTTTCCCCCTAATACATCAGGATGTACTTTTTTTTAAGAATAAGTATATTCATTTATGTAACCACATACATTTATTAACTTTAATACATTTAAAATTTGTCTAATCCCTCATCTATATTCCAATTCTGTCAATTTACCTAAGAAAGTCCCATATAACATTATTTTCCCTCCAGTAGGGATCCACTCCAGGATCTAGTATGGCATTTGGTTATCATGTTCCTTTAACTTCCTTTGATCTGCAACATTTCCACAGATTTTCTTTGTCTTTTAATGACACTGACATTTTTGAAGCATAATCTCCCATTTTTAAAAATAGACTCCTCCTTGCTTTTTATTTGCCTAATGTTCCTTCATGATTAGATTGAAGGTATGCAGTCTCAGCTGAAATATGGCTTAGAAGAAGCAATATCCTTCTCAGGGCATCATGTCCATCTGCCTTTCATTGGTGGTGTTAGCTTTGATCATCCATTCAGGGTGTTGTCTGATTTTACCATTATATAGTTATTACTTTTTTCCTTGCAAGTAATAGCAATCTGTGGGGCACACTGTCAAGTCCATGAAAATACCCTGCTCTTCATCAAATCCCTCTCTTGCTTTAGCTTCCATTGGTGATTTTTGCCTGGACCAGTCTTTGTATGTTGGCTGCAAAATAATGATTTTCCAACTCTGTTACTCCCTCCACATTTACCAGTTGACATTCAGTATTCTATTATAAGCAGGAGCCCTCTTTTTCCTTCCTTCCTTCCTCCCTTCCTTTCTTCCTTCCTTCCTTCCTTCTTTCTTTCCATTTTATTTTCTACTTATTATTGGCGTGGACTTATGGATTCTTATTTTTTCAATTGCCTATAATCTATTACTGTTCCTTAATTATTTTGTTGCCTGAATAGTTCCAGGTTTTTCCACTTGAAGCCTCTTCAAGCCGGACCCTGTGCTTTTATGGCATGCCTCCTCATTTTTTGGAGTGTTTTCTTTCTGGAATTACTTGGTTTTCCATGTTTGTCACTTACCCACTCTGCCTCAGTTCTAGAATGATATAGTTCTCAGGGGAGCTCTGGTGCCTTTTAGAAGGTAATAGCGTTAGCCACCAAGATCTTCATACTTGGTATCCTAATGTTTCTGGGTGTGTTTGCTTCCAGGAAAACTGGAAAATATATGCATTTGTGTACATATATACATACACACACATACATATATGCACCATACATACATATATCCAAACGCATGAGCACATATATGTATGTATTGTCTAAGTGTGTGTATATGTGTTTACACACACATTCCTATATTACACACATCTATACACACACATATATAAATATTAGAAATCATGAGTCCCTCCAGGTTTGGCATCACCTACTTCTTGTTGGCATATCCCTTCTACCATTTGAGATATCTGGCTCCCAACAACATACTAAACACATTTTCTTATTTGCTCAATCTTATAATATACCTAACAAAGTTTCAGAACGGTTTCTTTTATATCATTGAAAACAAACCAACCTACTAAAAGGAGTTCAGAATTTGTTTTCAGTTCTCTCTCTCACCTCCACTCTGCCTAAGACTGAGGACATAGTCAAATACCATGTTCATTAATAGCTTAGATTAGTTTTATACCCTCCTTCAGTGTCACTATGCTATCCATTTGAAATATATCCTAGTTCACTTATTTCTATTTGCTTTAATATTGGGAATGCCCTTCTCTTCCTTGCTAATTTAATTTTACTTTTTGATTACTAACAACATTAAGATGTTTCCAGAAAGTCAAAATTTACAAAAACTCAGAGAAATATCGCTCCTTTCTGTGGTCCTTCCCTCTCATTTCCCCCCACATCTTATAAGTAATCAACTTCATTGTTTGCTGGTTTACTCTTCCCTATGTATGCATAATTTTTTTTTTAATGAAAAGTAATATATATGTTTTCTTACTTCTTTTTTCTTGCATAAAAAATAGCATACTATATATGCTATTTTGCATTTTCATCTTTTCACTTCATAACGTCTCCTAGAAATCACTACATAAAAATTCACAAAGATATTTTTTACAACTGCATAATACTCGTTTGAGTGTTTGCAATATGGGTAATTAAATCAACTACTGTGCTTAGACATTTAGATAATTTCCAATATTTCATAATTACAATTGCTGCAATGAATAATTTTATGTATATATATTTTTTTCTTCATTTGCTTAGGAGTATATTTTTATGTTAAATTCCTAGAATTTTAAATGAATGAGTAGTTTTGCTAGATACTGGCAAATTCCACTCTATAAGAATTGTGCCATTTTGCATTCCCACCAGCAATGTATGAGAATGTCAGTCTCTCAATATTATCATCAGAAGAGTACATTGTCAAACTTTGATTTTTTTGCCAATCTAACAAGTGAGAAATAGTATTTCTGTGTAATTTAATGTGAATTTCTCTAACTTGAATGAAGGTGGGCATCTTTTCACATGTTTAAGGGTTATATGTATATCTCTTTTTGTTACTTGTCTGTTTATGTCATTTGATTTTTTTCTCTAGGGTTTTTGTTCTTTTCTCCAATGTTTACAGCTTTTTTGTATATGCGGGCAATTAACCCTTCCTGTAGTATTTTTGCAAATGTTTTTTCCTAGTTTATCGTTTGTCTTTTGAGTCTTGTTTATAGTGGGTGGATTCTGGTGTCTTTTTGCTTTACAATTTTTTATTCTATGTAATCTAACTTGTCATTCTTTTTTATTGCATCTGAAATATCTCTCACTGAGGCTAGAGAAGAATTTATCCACGTTCTCTTCTTTACTTCCAAATGTTTGATGGATTCGGAGTTTATTCTTTTATATGATGGAAAAAATGGATCTAATTTTCTCTTTTCCCAATTGGCTAACCAGTTGTTCCAATGCGGTTATTAAAAACAAAATAAAACAACAAACCTTTGCCCCAATGACTAGAGAATCAGAATCACCTTTACCTACACAGGATTTCTGTATATAGCAGGATTATTTCCGAATTTTATATTATAGTCCATTGGCTATCTATCTATTCATGCGCCAATATCATACTGTGTTAATTACAGATGCTTTTAGGCCTGGTTCCCCCTCCTCCTTTCAGGGTTTGTTTAGCTAGTCTTCTATATTTATTGTTTCTCATCAATGTAGGTACAAATTCAACTAGCTTTGTTAAAAAAAAAAGTCATTGGTATTTTTATTGTGATCACATTAAATTTATCAATTAACTAATAGAGAACTGCCATCTTAATATTGAGGCAGCCAATCCAAGAATAAGAAATGTCTTTCATATCTTCAAGAATATTTTGCTTTCAATAGTATTTTATAGTTTTCTTTATGTAGGATTAGAATATTTCTTGTTAAATTTATTTCGAAGCATTTTTTGTTGTTGCTATCGCTATCGTAAATGGAGTTTTCTTATCCACTAAAAAGATAACATTTGAAGAGTCTGGAAATTGTCTTTTACTTAAGTTTCTCCATCACTTACTACAGGAAGCTATAGCTTGCATAGAAATAATTACAAAGTTTAGTTACAAATAATGTAAATGTTTTCTTCTGGCTTTCATGTCTGTAAAGTCTTCTCATTGATCTGCATTTTTCATTCTTCAATTTACATTTCCAATTTTTGGGACAGACAATTTCTCTGGAAGTATATTAAAGAATTTAAAATTTAAATAATTATTTCAATAATATAATAAATCACCTTTCCAGCAAAGCCTTGCATTACTTATTTCTGAATTTTAGCTAACTGTCCCTGTCACTCTCTGCCAACTTATGAATCAGAGCCAAGACAAAATACTCAGAGATAGGTTGGTGTGGGCAAGGAATGCTTTTATTTTCACCAAGAATAAGACCAAGTTATAGTTTATCATTTATGTACAAAGTGTTCTGCAGAAACCCTAGTTTCCTGGCATCATACTCCTGATTTATTGTAGAGATTTATATAGCTCAGTGCCTGCACACATCGCCTAATTTGCCTATCTTTTAATCTGGCTCTTCTTATAATCCTGATTGGATACGTTTTAACCATAGAATGATGTAGGTATTTCTATTTCTCCACTTATTTACTAAATAACTTTCAACAAATAGCTTAAAAATTGTCAAGTACAGGAGGTTGAAGTGGAAAGGGCAGACTTATTCAGAAGACCTGGATCTATAGGAACTCTGGTGATAACCAGTTAAGGGAACTTTAAAAATTCATTTCGGGGCTGGCTGGTACTGTAGCGGTTAAGTTCACACGCTCGGCTTCAGTGGCCGGGTGTGTTGGTTCTGATCCCCGAGTGGACATAAACACTGCTTATCAAGCCATGCTGTGGAGGGTGTCCCACATATGAAATACAGGAAGATGGGCACAGGTGTCAGCTCAGGGCTAATCTTCCACAGCAAAAAGAGGAGGATTGGCGGCGAATATTAGCTCTGGCCTAATCTTCCTCAAAAACAAAATTTATTTAATCTCTTTGAGTCTGTTTCTGAATCAGTAAAATAAAGGGACTGACTTAAAAATTACCAAGTTCCAGTTGTAAAGTGATATGCTTCTAATTAGGTTGAAATAGTGAGTATGTTTATCATTAATAAAATTCTCCTTTTGTTTTTGGGACAAAAAGAACACAGATATAGTTCTTAATAAACTGGCCAAATCGTTCTAATGAGAATGGATTAATTGGCCATGTTTGTAATCTGTTAAGATTTTCAGGGCAGATTCAACAAATTAATTACTTTAGTGTACAAGAGTGAATGAGCATCTCGACTGCCCACTAACGTTCCCCCACCTCTTACACACACACACACACACACACACACAGAGCTTACTTTCTTTGATCAACAGAACAATATCAAATGAACCTATTTCAGTTGTCATGCAGGAAACATATTTTTCTCAGAAAGAGTATGAATTTCGATGCTATATAATAATCTATTCAATAAGGGAAATCTAATTCTTATTATTAAGCAAGTCTGTCAATATTTTTTAAAGGAATGATAAGAGAACAACTCTTTATTGATATATTAACCTCCTCTGAAATGTGTAATATGCATATTTTTGAAAGGAGCTTTTTTAAATGATTAGCATTATTCATAATTAATAACTATTGTGAACCCCAAAGGTGTGAGAGCTCCTGGCTGCAGCATTCAACCAAATTTTAGCATATAAGCCAGTTCACATTTTGTGGGGGCAAAACTAAAAGAATAATCAGCCTTTCCCAAAACACAGTGCCCTGTCACAGGAAAGAATCATCTCCCATCACTGTCTGATCTTATTTCAGAGCACCAGGCATTGCAGATTACCGGAGAGATAGTTTATTTTTTCCCATAAGTCCCATTGCCAGAATTTAAAACCCAAATTGGATTATTAGAACATCACAGCAAAATCCTGTTGCTGTATATTTTGAAAAACAACAGAAATTTTAAGAAGCAACCAGAGGGAGCACTCTTAATCCTCCTTACATACATTAAATATTGATTTGCTTAGATTCCCACTTGGAAATACAAAATGATGTTAGGGTACAGTTATAGCCCTGAAAATTAGCTGTAAAAATTTAAGAATGTTTTTACTTTTGTACTCTTGGGCTGTGAATAGACATATTCAACAGGATATAAAAATGTAGGGGAGGTTGGAGTTGGCCCCGTGGCCGAGTGGTTAAGTTCGTGCGCTCCGCTGCACGCAGCCCAGTGTTTCGTTGGTTCGAATCCTGGGCACGGACATGGCACTGCTCATCAAACCACGCTGAGGCAGCGTCCCACATGTCACAACTAGAAAGGACCCACAACGAAGAATATACAACTATGTACCGGGGGACTTTGGGGAGAAAAAGGAAAAATAAAATAAAATCTTTAAAAATGTAGGGGAGGTTGTGTTACTAACACGAAAAGCAGCCCTTGGCCACTGGCATTTAGAGTTTTAAACCAGGTTATGGGCTTATGATACTGTCTCATTCCAGGAAGAATGGCTACGGGCCACCAAGTGTTCGAATACATACTGCAAAGCAGGCCACCTGTGCATATCTGCAGATATGGCATAATGTCAACAAAATATGCAAATACATGAATGAATGATTTAGTCTCTGTCTGAGAATTTGGTAGTGATCATCATAGCCCATCGAGCATAAGAAGCTCCCAGAAGATTCTGTCTGAAATTTAAGTTTTCCTGGGTTCAGCTAAGGATGGTGTGGGATTTCCATTTGTGTTTCATTTTAATGACATTTTTGTGTCTCGAAAGTACTAAAACAGGAAACTTTTCTGGGAAGGAAAGTATTTGACCGGGAGAATTTGTCTTTTGCTGTCACAATCTTCAGCTACCATTCAGCTAAATGTTGTTTGGAATAATATGGCCTTAATGCCCCTATCTCCTGCTGAATTGCTCAGACGGGTAGGAGATTAGAGTAGAGAGAGGTGCCGGTATTATCTGTGCCAGTGCTCCAGGGGTCACGCTACACTAACAAGGCTGCCCCAGTCAGGGTGACAGAACCCAGCTGCTGACTCGCAGGGCCTCTGTCGTCAGAAGGTTCCACTTACCACAGGGCTGTGTCTCCAGAGATCGTGTGTTCTAACTCGTTTTTTTCCACCTCTAAAAAAGTGGCTAGCTCATCATTTTTGTCCTCATTTTTTAGGAAGGACCTACATGTGAAACCACTTACCTGTTTAACCCTCTGAACTTAAAGAAAACATGTAATGCCACTTAAAATACCTAAACTCGGGTTCTGCCTTCGCTGACTTCTAGTAGAAGTGCCCTAATGAGCCATTTATCAAGAAAGTAAATATTGGATTTCTTTTTTTAATGTTCACACATTCTCAGCCATGAGATTTGGTGTGACCGTATTTTGCCGATTGCTTAGTCCTTTATTTATCCTGGGAAAAGTCATACTCTATGCACACGGAGCACTGTGCGTTTGTACTTCAATCTTCAAGAATCATCTTGGTACTTTTTCAAAAACTTTTAAGGACAATGGCTCCTTTTCTTCCATTGAGGGCTCTTTATTCATGGTAATTACTTATTATTATTATTTTTTAGTTGGAAAGAAAATTCCCAGGCTTGTTTGGCACAGGGCTGCCTCTGGAAGGCCAGCACATGGCCAGAGTAGCTCTCCTTGTTTCTGGGGGGAGTGTCCATTTTTGGGTCAACAGAACTCAGAAACTGGGATGGTGATTTAGCCAGTAGAGGGAGATAGAGCTATCTCACAGCTTTACTGGGCGCAACCTAAGGGCAGACTAATTTTTTGTACGAAACTGATTCTTAATGCTCCACCGATAATAAAATTTTGCTCATTAATTTTCTTATAAAAGTGAAAAAGTAAACAAAGCCATCCCTACTCTTTGAGGAGAACATGAGTCAGGAGAAGCTTATTGGTTTTCAAAGTAGCTTTGGAAGAGTGAATCATTTTTGAAAGGCAAAGAGTATTTAAAATGAGGCTCATTAGATTACCATAATTTAAAAAATATTATTAAAACAAACTTACATTTGTGCAGGGCCAAAAGGAATGGGAGGAGCATTCATCCTGGGGCTTAGTTGAAAGGAGACTTCAGATTTGACTACTTCTTACATGTTTGCTGTTTAAATGGACTTGCCATGTTAATGCATGGCATAGATTTCTCCTCCATCAGTGAATGCACTTGCACTGGGGAAAAAAGGCAATGAAAGCATTTTCAGTGCCCTATTTTTTCATTTATCAGCATTTGTAATTATAGTTAAGTGCTTCCAAAACACAGTCTCGATCTAAGAAAGGTCCTGCATTTATATGATGCTTTTAACTTTTCAAAGTATTTTTATATGTACTATCTCATTTTAAAGTAGATTTGACACAGCCCCAATCTATTAAGGAAGTGACCCTTTAAACCCAAGAACACTCTGGAATTTTTTTAGCTATACTTATCTTAGCTACCATTATAAAACATAATGAAAGTAATGGTGATACTAAAACTTCCATAATCAATAAGAAACTTATCTAAGTAGAAGATTTGCAAAAAGCCATTAAATTTTTTTTTAACATCTAGGAGGCTTTTACTTTTTTATTTCAATGAATTTGAAGTTATCTATTGTTTGTGTTAAGAGTAATACTGTCAAGAATTTTATTATGGCCACCACTGTTGAGAATTTTGTAGAAATAACAAGTTTTGTGAGTGTATCCAGACTTGTCTGTAAAATAATTGGAGGTTTGAGATGCCAGTTTTTAAAGACATTTTTTATAATATAATAAATTCTATTCCCTGAAGACTAGAAATATGTTCTTTTTGAAATTCGTGCTCCCTCCATGGTGTCTTAAGAAACAGTAAATAAATACTCAAACACTGTTTTTGATTGTCTAAATTGCTGTAGCTAGGAAACTGGGGATGTCTATTCTGGTTCTCGTCCATCTTCTGGAGTAACAAGGGCATTTTGTGAAAAGCCAGCAGAGAGATTAACTCTATCAAAGTTGTTGATTTGAATCTGAATAACCGTCCAAATGCGTGTGACTGAGCAATCATGCATCGAGCAGTGGAAATTGAGAAATGAGGATACTGGATACAGTAAAAATCAATTGCTTCAGCTGGGCTAAAATTTCCTGAGGAAATATTTTTTCCCCAAGTTTGAGCCAAGTTTGAGATTAAAAAGCATTATTATCATCTTCTGAAACTAAATTAGCAGGAATCTGGGTTGTTTCCTTGATAATTCCCAACTCTGCTATTTTATTCATGATTTGTTTATTTTTTTATGTTTGTCACTCTTATAAAATTACATACAAAAACTTATTTATGGGGCTATGTGAAGTTAATATGTAGAAAAATTTATGTTCTTTTTTTCTTTCTAATTTAAGAAAGAAAACTGGAGCAATTAGTTTTGAATTAGTGATCTTACCATGCATTGCATCTTTATCATGGTGTAAAAGAGGAACTTATTTTGAAGGCTGTTGCTTTTTACATTTTAAATCTATTTGGACATTCTTTGTTGGCTGAACTTGAGGAAATAGATTGTGGAAGAAAAATGAAGGAGTGTCCCATGTAAGTAAATACTCGTCTCAGAAAAATATACTTATTTTATATGTACACCCTTTTTTGTTAATTGTAATTTAGTGTCAAAATTGAAGTGTTTTAAAATTATCAAATTAAATTTATTTTATTATTATCTTAATTGTTAGAGTCAGCTATAATTATATCCTACATGTCTCTATATGTACCTACCTCATTGGGTTTTCATAAGGATTTAATATAACATGTAAAAATATTCAAATTACATGCAGAAGCTCTCAATTGCTATTACTCTGATTATTCTATTAAACACATTCAAGGCATCTTTGGGATTCACTACAACCTTAGGGATAGCTATACAAGCTACCCAAATATACTGTTGGAAAAGAGTGAATTCTCTGGTACTCTTTTACTTTAATGAGAGTTGTAAACGTAAAGATAAATTATATGCAAATACTTTTGAGATATTGTATTACCTTTTTCACATATTTAGGTTTCCAAATCCCTATAAACCTGAAGTAGGTATTTATATTTTACTGAACTGAGAAAACTGAGGCAACTAGAGAGGAAATTAGTTGTATAATTTCATGAATGGGTTAGTTTCAGAATGGCAACAAATGTAAAATCTCCCAATTTCAAGTCTTTGTTTCCTTCTATAGCTCAATCAATATTCGGTTCCTAGTCTTAGAGCTCACAACATTAATTGTTCTTACAGGATTGGTTCCTTATATCCTGCTAAGTATTTACAACAAGGTGATGCTTGAAATAGGAAGTCAGATGCCTGTGGTTATACATTTATTTTCCCTTTAATTCACTCTAAATTACTTATTGAGCACTTACTATGGGCCAGGCACTATGCAGGGTACAGAGAGAAAAACAGACAAAAAGCGTCTACTGTCCTGGAGGTTTCCTTCTGGGGTTGGGGAGGAAAAGGAAGGGACAGGCAAGAACAAACAAGATTAAGTGAAATATGTAGTATGTTAGAAGGTGGTGAGGAAAAATAAAACAGGAAAGAAGGATACAAAGCATCAAGGTGGTAGAAGAGCTGCAATTTGAAATAGGGTGGCCAGGCAAGGCGTCACCAGTGGGGGACCTTTTGAATCAAGATGAAGGTGAGGGGTGAGTCTCGGGGAGAGCTGGAGGGAGAGAGTGCTAGCAGGCAGGGCATGTTTAGAGCCAGGTGGTCGGTCCACTGTATGAGTAGGAACTAAGCTCAAGAAATAGCAGGACCAGCCCAGGGTACTTTTACTCAGAGTGAGATGGGAAGTTAGTGAAGGGTCAAGAGCAAAAACATGCCATGATCTGATGTGAGTTTTAACACCATCATTGACTGAGATGTTGTGAATAGAGTTAGAGAGGCAAGAGCAGAAGCAGTAACATCGGATGCAAGTGGTGGGTGATGGGCCATCTAGTAGTGCAGTAGTGGTGTTGTAGTGGAGATAATAAGCAATTGGAAACCGAATATATTTTGAAAATATAAACTTGTGGCAGAGAGTACTGGCTGCCCTCCCACATCTGTTCTCTCCTTCTTACTGGGCCTATGGATGCCTAGATAGAAACTACACTGCTAAGCTTTCTTTGCCTCAAGTATCTATATGACTAGGTTCTCACCAATGGGATGTTAGGTGGAAGCACCATGTGTCAACTCCTAGCCTTCTTCCTAAAGATGGTTTACCTGGATTTGCTTCTCCTCTTTCCTTCATTCTTTCTAGAAATGGTGATGACCGGACCGCCTTGGAATGTGTTAAGGGAGGCAGATCTACCGCTGCCCTGGAGCATGGAATAATTACTATCTTTCTTGAACTCTTACAAGACAAAGAACTAACTTCCAAGGTCTTTAAGCCCATATTTTGTGGTTTCCATCTTACAGCAGCTTAGCCTCTACCCTAACTAACAGAAGCTCATAGGATTTGCTGATGGATCAGTTGTGGATGTGAGAGAATGGGAGGAGTCAAAGATGACTCCAAAGATTTGGGCTTGAGCTCAGATAGAAGGAAATTGCCATTTACTGAGATGTAACAAACTATGGGAGAAACAAGTTTGGCAAGAAGACCAAGAATATAATTTGAGGCGTAGTGTGTTGGAGATATCTGTTAGATATACCTTTTAAAAATAATTTTTCATTAGCCTGTTACTTTTTAAAATCTAAACTCCTTAAGTACACTAAATATTGTACAATACTAAAAGATTTCTTCTCTCTCAAGGGGTTCACAGTTTAATGGGAGTCATTTAATGGGCAGAGAGTAAGATCAAAATTACACCCCATATGAGGAATTTCTAGAAAGAAACTCATTCAGTTTTAATGGCAATGATTTTACTACCTAACCTGCTTCATATGAATCATTCTGCTAGAATCCCTTTATGATTGGAATGATCTCAAAATACAAGTATTTATCAAACATATTTATGACACTTTCTTTATGCTGAGGCAATTTTAGATAATCACATGACCTTACTTTAATATAACTGAGTGTGAAGGGATGTTTTTTAAATCAAAAATTATTCTGTATAGTATCAAATCTAATACAAAGAAGTGATACTGCTGTTTGCTACATTTCCCATCTTTGTCTTCTCTGTAATTGACCCCACCCAATTAATAACATAGTCAAGGCTGGACGTTAAGAGGCAACACAGAGACTACAGAATCACCTCCATTCCATGTCTATCAATCTTCTTCAGGTACATTCCTTGCATTCCATCGCTAAGCAGGATTCTCTCAAAGTCCAAGACCATCAACCAGGTCTGCTCCCTAATCCAGTGGACGTTGTTTTGAGCCTGTCTCTGGGGCTTGTGGGTGCCAACTCTTTTTTCCATCTCTTTCTTATGAACAATTAGGTCACATACTTCATCCCCTCACTACCATGTTTCCTGTTTCTCCTGATATGAAAATCATACAATTTGATGAACTAATCTCCTAACAGGAAAAGGCTAGAAGGCCAGCCCTATTCTCTTCCACCACTTAGGGTGAATATTTTGTCAATGATATTCCAGAAACACCACAATATTGGTGACTAAGACTACATGTAGGAATTTCAGAGAAGGAATTAATAAAAATACTTTAGAAAGTAATTGCTTCTTTAGCATAAAAAAGATGGTAATGTAGCATATAGGTTAAGAGCATGCTCCATGGATTCAAACAGACCTAAATGTTAACACATCCACTTTCTGCAGTCTCACCTTAGCACACATTTCACTAAACTTCTTTAAGTCCCAGTGTATTCATCTGTTAGACAGGAAACACAAAGGTATTTATGCAATATACAAGATTCATAAGATGATCTTGAGTATGAATGACATAACACCCTCAAAGCACTTGGCACAAAGCCTTGTACGTAGTAAGTGAATTTCAGTGAGCTCCAAATTAAGCTACATGTTTAAAAACAAAAATCATTTTTACATGCGTTAGCTCATTTTTTAATCACTCAGTGCGCTTTTATGAACAAAGGAAGATATTATCTCATTTTGCTGCTGAGTAAATAGACACTACGAGAATGCTAAGTGATTTGCTTCAAGACAAATGCTGTTAAATGGAGGTTTAAGCTAGGTGGAGTTCAGGTTCTTTCTATTTCACCAACACCAGCTGGTAGAGGGGCATTGTTCTAAGATGACCCCCAAAACACACTGGGCAGGCAGCAGCCAACTTGCCCTACCCCCCAGGCAATCTTCTATCATATATATTTTTTTCATGCTACATATCTTCTTAGTGGGACTGAAAACTTCTCAAGGACAGGGACAATGTCTTCCAAATTTGCATTATATTATAAACTTTAAGCCAGAGTAAGACATAGCCAACGCTCTGTAAATGCTTGTTGGTTAGATGTTTGTTGAATATTATTAAATCTGTAAATACTTTTCTTGAGCTGATCAACATTTTCCGGGAAAATTTCTCAAGGTGGGCTAAAGCAAAAAAAAGGTAACTTTTTTACAAAGTCAGTGAATATATAAAGTAACATAACGTTTCCTATGTACACAGCATTTAGGGTAAAACCTAAAATGACTGCTCAAATACAATTAGATGAGCTTGAGACCATTGTTTACTTGGTTGTTAATGTCTTTACTCCAGGGATGATTCTGATTACCATCAGAAACGGAGCTATACTGTATATTCCAGCAACACTCAATGCACCTTTTGAACTATTTTTAATGTTCCAGCTTTCCGTTGGCATCTTCCTTTGCTGGGGAATTTTTGCAGAATGTGATACCCACTGCATCTTGGGTGATTTTTCCTGTTCCTTGATTAGGAGGTATTTTTAATTGTGTTATGGACTGGGAATAAAATTGTTTTGGATCAGAAATTTGCATGGTCTGGAAGCATGGTGTGATTAAATTCAAGTCCTTTTTGCCAGGAAGAATTTAATAGCCTCAGCACAACGGTTCTCATTTGAAGGAACACAACACCAGAATTCCATTCTGTTCTTCCCTTCCCCCATTCATCTGCCTCATAGGATTCTTATTGTTGCTGTTACTGTTGTTCTTATTGTTTTTAACCCAAGAAAGAGGTAAATTTATTATTTCCCACAGGGAGCTCTTGGTTAAAGTTTCTCTAGCCTGCTCCAATCCAGCTGGCTGAACTCAGTGATATTGTCAGGAACATTTTAGACCCTTTTATATCCATTTGTCTAATGATCTTAAAGATATGAAATGTTGCCGTTTTCTATGAGCTGGCATTGGGCTTTGGCCATACATATTTATGAACAAAAATGACCTTTCATACTTATATTTTCCTGGAAATTTTGCTTTCTTCTTTTATTATTATTTATACAAGTTTACTCAGTTTAGCAGGATAGTATATTCTGAGCAAATTTTTTTTAAAAAATGAACTTTGCTCTTTAAAAAATATTGTAATAGTAGAAAATAAACTTGGAGTAAAATGAGAGATTCAAAAACTCTCATAATAAGATGAAAAAACAGAATTCACAAGTTAGGTCTACAGGCTGCTAAGTAGGGGAGAAACCTAAATAATTCATGATTGTGGCCTCATGTCCTCTTTTCTCAATTTTTGTGTCCCCCCACCCCTTCTCCCTTTCTGTTATCCTCTTTCCAGTCAGTGTGTTCCCTACCTCTCCCATCTCTGAGAGGTATTGTGCAAAATGTTGGGAGTTGATCTCACTCTCCTCGACCATTAATGTTTCAAGGAGTCTGGTTGAAATAACTCTAATGCTTAACAAGTGTAAATTACAGTAAATCGTTTGTATCCAGAACTGTTTTGGGAGAGGGGACAATATTATAGCTGAAATGTTCAGCAGCAGCACACTTGTGAAGAATATTTTGTTAGTGTTTTCCAAAATGTCCTACCAGTAAGTCGCTCGCCATCACCACAGACAAAACATAAGACGAGGGTGATGTGGGAAAATGTATGAATGTGTGTATACGTATGATCATACTGTACATACATAGATTTGCATATATGTGTGTGTGTATATATATATACATTTTTTAACTACAAGAAAAAATTCTCTCAGTGACCTTAAATCATAGTGTACTCAAAATAAAATCATGAACAGATCACTAAGAATGCGTTCAAAAATAGAAGCATATGTCAACAAATATTTGTATGAAATTATAAATGTTCTCTGAGTAAATGAAGTGATTGAAGCTGGATGGGACTACTTGGGGGATGTTTTGAATTTTTCAAGTGGAAGTTAATTTGGAAGAGTCAGTTCCCTGGGAATGAGCCCCAAATAGAAAAAACTAGGAGGGCTTAAGATATAGCTATACAAAATTTTATACTTTTTCTATACCTTGATAGCGTGGATTAGTGTTTCCCAACTTGATTGTGCTTCAAAATTATCTGGAGAGATTTTTTAAAGTATGTATTCCCAATTTCTACCCCCCAAAATTCTTCTTCAGTGGGTCCAGCAAAGTACTAATCCAGATTTTCATCAAGATCTTCCAAGTGTCTCTTATGTATGGCTGGCTTGGGAATCACTGAACCAGGGATATTTTCAAGAATTTGCATCTTTTTTGTTGTTCCCTAGCACTTTCTTCTTCTCTTTTAACATTTTCACAAGGTATCTTGTGGAGTAATTCTTTTTCTATAGCTTATCTACCCACTGCTTGTACGTTCTCTGAGGATGGAGTTGGATATAACACTAATTATTATATCCCATTCAGCACCTATCACAGTTTTTAGTATACAGTAGGTATTTAAAAAATAAGTTGAATTCAATTCGTACTGTCATTCATTTTGGTGCATCTTGGTATTTCCTGGGTATTTTCTTGACCCCACCCCTGACTTCAGAACAATATTCAGTTGTTTTCAGAGACACCAAACCGGGATAAATTTGAGGGTAAAGTGAGTTGTTTGTCAAAGCACTGCTTGGAGAATGTCTACAGAAGAAACCACAAAGCTTCCCTTGAAGATGTTTTATTCTTGTGGTAATTTATTTATTTTTCTCAACAAAAATAATAAAGTTGGGCAAATTTGAGTATACCTATGGAAACAGTATTCGAAAATGAGGATCTTAGGCAGTGAAGAATGTGTGGTTCAAAGCACGTGCAGACGAATTTATCTTCTCTCTCACACACACAAACACTCATGCAGAGAGAAAGTCTAAATCTAGAAGATCTTTTGAAATGTAATTAATACAACCTTCTTTAAAGAAAAATAAAAAGTCTATTGTTTTGTAACACACACATTCTATAGGCTAAAGCATTTTGAAAATTTTTACTATCTATATCACTCTCATCTAAAAGTAGTAAAGTATTACTAGAATACCAAAATTATTGCTAAAATATTTTCACTTCAGAGCCCACTGAAGTATAATTCTATCAATTTTTATGAGTTTTTTTTAAAATCTCATAATTTAAAAACAAGGAAAATTAAATAGAAAAATATTTCACTTTTGACATGTAAACTCTATTACCCATTGTGTGTTTAAAAGTCTTCATAGTAAATATAACCAAATTCTACTAACATCCTTGGGGAAATGTAAAAACGTAGTAGAATTACTGCTCCAAATTTGTTTGAGTAATTGTGCAATTTTAGTAAAATAGACAAATATTATAAAAATTAATCATGCCAAATTACATAGTATTTTCAAGGTTTAAATACCTGAAATTGTATTGTAATATTACCACAGTTTACCCCAGTTTTACAAAACATAGAGGTAGACTAATCATGAAAAGGATTCAAATAAACATTTCTATACTTTTAAAATTTAAAACACAATATAAACGTTATGGGGGAGGGGAAGAAAGTGGTAATTTTAAACACGCTTACCTCAATTCAAGTCTGGTTTAGGAAATGTAGCATTGCTTTGATTTTTAATTGTTCCTGCATTACTTGTGAATGTGACCACATGACTATAGTTTATGCTATTATGTTGTCAGGCTTCTGATAATGGGAAGGAATGTTTGTTTAGACTGTGTAGCTCTTCACTTTAATTCACTCTGGCTCCAGTGTGACATGTTAAAACTCCTATCAATGGAAAATCCAAATTTCCCAGAAAGACTTAAAACAACAGCAACCCCTGTGAACCAAAATTATCTCCTATTGAGGCTAATTACCTCAGTACACTTAGGAAAGTGCTGCTGTAGGAAATCTGTGCTTGGAGTCTCTCCTCCTCTGTAAAGTGCTTTTAGTTGGTATGAAGTCGTATATTTGCTGATTACTCTATTGCATTTTTAGTACTGGTATAGGTGTGGGGAGAAACTCAGAAAATTGAAATGACGTATTATGCCATAAACAGACATATTACATAACATATGCAACTTTCTCGTAGTTATAAAACCTGTGCTGGGAGAATTGACCCCATTAGAGTGTGAGTTTTAAAGGGGAAAAAGCCAAAAGGCTTAGATATAAGAAAAATATTAGAATTACTAAATTGAAAAATTTACTAATTTTGGAAACTTACATATAGCAACTTATATAACATAAGATTTAACAAACAGACAAGTTGTGTTTTCTCATCTTTTCCTACTGTTTTGAGCATACCATTACTCAATCCTTTAAAAAAGCCAGTTCTCTGGGTACGTTATTCAGTGTATAAAATGATAGTTATTCTGTTTGTCATTTACAAAAACAATCACAAAATGAAAGGTAGAGACCAAGAATTGTCTCAATTTTAACAAGGTAGGTCTTGATAGCTCTGTAAAACTATATTGTTTACTTGAAGTTAGGATGAAATTGAGTGTTACTGAAATCAACATTAAATGGATATCTAAACCAATTATTTCTAGATCCTAGACAGAAACATTTTCACTCTTCATTTATCATACTGACTGCCAATGAATTGTTGCAAATTAGGCAAACAGGATCTGCCCAATATGTCCATTCGTAGTTCACAAATGGTACCTAACGCCACAATATATGGTTTTTTGTTTGTTTATTTGTTAAAGTTTGACTTGTTAATTTTGCTGTCTACTCTACAATTATAATTATTAAATAATTAATAATTATTCAGTTCTCTATTTCTCCACATTCAAAATACTGTTAATTTATTCATACAGTACATTGTGTCATTATTTGGCCTTTACTTAGTGTAAATGGGATTGTGAACATATGCAAAGACATGAGAACTGAAGTTGAGTGGCCATATCTAAACAACATGGTCATCTATATGATCCAGTGTATGCACATATTAACTTTTTAGATTATCATTGAAACAGAAACACAAAATTAAATTATCTTTCAGAGAATTCAATGATGCTAGTTTGAGGAAAAATGTCTAACATAAAGGCTCAGTGAGTGATGGCTATTAAACACTTTGGTTTATAATACTTCACTTGAAATTTTTGTTGATGTGAATTTTTTATTGCTTTTATTCTATTCTAATGACATATGTCAACTTTTCATCTGCTTTTGGCATTAAATTTATATAATCAAAGTAAAAACTAATTAAAATAAGCATCTGTTATGGTAAGAGGAAGCAAAATGGTGACAATGTTTCTCAAACATTTCTAACATTAAATTAAAATGTTTTGAATGAATTAATGCAAATAATATGTCTGTAGCAGACACTATGGGTAGAAATATGAAATGCTAATAACCAAATCTGCAAGCGGAAGTAATTGCCCTCCATCAAGAGTAGTCAGCCTGTGAAGCCAAGTTCCTAAATTGTCCACCATACCTCTTCCACATTCTTTTCTTGAATACGAAAAAGTAGGACCCACAGAAATTCTATTATAAAGCCTATCTTTGTCTAAGTGTAGGCTATGTCCAAAGTCATCTTAGCCTCATTCTTTTACTTTACCTTCTACAACTAGTCACTGATGTTTGGGAAGCTGGTCTCATGCATCCATACGCGGTTCCTTTTAGAATAATATTTGCAAAACTTCTCCCCCCAAGGCTTTTATGAGAGGAGGGTTGGTTTATCTCAGAGGTGTGAGTAGTAAGAGTCTGATGTCCATTTGCCCAAATGTCTTGACCAAGTGAAGTGAATAAATTCACAAATCATGTCAATGTGTGTCTTGTTTCTTTACATCCTTGAATAAAGGATTAATTGTATAAAGAACAACGCCCTACATTTATTGGTGCATAAAAATTACCCCAAAACTTAGCATTTTAAAGCAATAAATATTTATGATATCACACAGTTTCTGTGGGGTCAGAATTCCAATGAGAGGTTAACTAGCTGTCTGGCTCATGTCCTGTTTCGGGGTTTCTCATAGATTGCAGTAAAGGCGTCAGCTAGAACTGCAGTCTTCTGAAGACTTGACTGGTCTGAAGAATCTGTTTCCAAGGAGGTTTACACATGCCTGGCAAGTTAGTACTGGTTGTTGGTGGAAGCCTCAGTTCCTTGCCATGTAAACTTCTCCGAGGGCTAAGTGTCCTTGCTGTATGGCTGGCTTCCAGAATAGTCAATCCAAGAGAGAGGAAAGTGGATGCCTCAGTGTCCATTATGACTTAGCCAAGTTAGAAGTTACGCAGGCATTTCCATACTATTTTATTGGTTACACAAATCAGCTCTATTTAAAGTGGAGGGGACTAAGCAAGTGTGGATACCAGAAGGTGAGAATCACTGGGAACCGTTGTAGAGGTTGATTACCACGCTCCCCTAGTGGGACAAATTCTTTCTTGAATGGAGCCCCCAAAATCTAGACTTAGGGTAAAAGTATTAAGAGACCTGTATGTGGCCCCTGATTCAAGTCACATTCTCCAATTCTGCTATTTTGGTAATTTAGCTAATATTTTGGTTCTGAAGCTTATATCTGTTTCTTTTTTCTTTAAAGATTGGCACCTGAGCTAACATCTGTTGCCAATCTTCTTTTTTTTTTCTTCTTCTTCTTCGCCCCAAAGCCCCGCAGTACATAGTTGTATATCCTAGCTGTAGGTCCTTCTTGTTTTGCTATGTGGGATGCTGCCTCTCGTGGCCTGATGAGCGATGCCCTGTCCACTCCCAGGATCTGAGGCAGTGAAACCCTGGGCCCCAAAGTGTAGCACATGAACTTAACCACTCAGCCATGGGGCCGGCCCCCTTGTACCTCAAATAGTTCCTCTCAGAGAGGATGAGCATATGAGTTAAATTCCACAATTAGCTCCCTATCACCTTTAAGGTAATATCTTGATTTTGCCTCTATCCATTCAATGTGTAGACTCAGTGCCACTCTCCCTACATCATGCCCCAATTCTCTCTTTGAGTGACTGGGGAAATAGACCCTGAAGTGATTTCCTGACCTCTAATGCTTGATGTCATCAGTCTATTCTCTATCCCAGCTCCGCCCAATAGAACTATCTACAGTGATGGGAATGTTCTCTGTTCGCATTCTCTATATGCGGCTACTGGGCACTTGAAATGTAGCTACTGCAACTCAGGACCTGAATTTTTTATGTTGTTTAACTTTAATTAATTCAAGTTCAAATTTAAATAGCCACATGTGGCTTGTCACTACCATATTGGAGAGTGCGGTTTGTTCTTTCTCAAACATAGATCTGATTTGCCATATCCTCGCTTCAAATATTCCTATGACTTTTCATTGCCTACAAGGTAAAAGTTTAAACTCACTAGCATGGCATTTAGGGTACTTAGCAATTGCCTCCAAAGGCAACAATCATCCCTCGTGTAGCCATATCAGAACGCTCATAATTTCTTGAATCTGTCATGTATTTTCATGCCTCCATTTCTTTGCTTATGCTGGTCTATAATCTGGAATGTCTTTTCTCTTCCTTTCTTCTCAAAATGCTGTCTGTTTTTGAAAACCACCTCAAATTTCACCTTCTCCTCTCAGCTTTCCCTGATACTCTAAATGCCACACACTCCCAAGTTAAATTATGTACTTTTCTATGCTCTTGCACAATATTTATATTTTTATATTGTATTTTTAATACTACACTTGGCTTAGACTGACTTGTATGAGAATCGTGGAGAGCCTCCCAGCAGCCCTTTGTGGGCACACATCGGGGCTTATTCATATTTTGCTTTCCTCAGTGCCTACACTTAGTTGGTCCTGACTGAATCAGATATTCAAGCCAAATTTTATTTATCACTTCATTCATTGCTACATAAAACATGTCCAGGCAGCAGACTCTTTTCTTTTTTGCATGAAATGTTATCAGCTTCTGGCTCCTGGAACTCTCCATTTGGACATGCAGCTGTGCAACACCCTCAGGACGGCTTCCCTCTCCCCAGACTGAACTCCGTGGCATGATGGTGAGGGTCAGAGTGCGGGCATTTTTATGATTAGCTTAGATTTGGGAACAAAACAACAGCATCCAGGTTTCAAAAGACCACACATTTAAGCCATTGCCTTCATTCCTACATCATAGTAAGCATTTTCCCTAACTGTTGCTGCTTGTGTAAGCTGGCTGCATAAGCATTTCAAGCTCAGTATATGTGGCCTATCTTTTCCTTCTTATTTGATGTAGCAATCAAACGTAATCAGAGTGCAAAACAGTGGTAGCAAATGTTTTGGGTAAATTTTGTTCAATATTGATTATCTGAAATGTTTGTGTCATGATTAATGTTATTTCTAAAGTTTAAATATTTTATCTTCTAAAGATGCTAAATACTGAAAAAAAAGAAATCAGAATCATTACATATATACATTTTCTTCAATTTACTGCTTAAAACAATTGTACACATGTAAAGGACCCAGAACTGTGCCAGCTTCTATATGACCAGCCAGAGCTCCTCATGTCACAGCAATCATCCAAAAAGAGCCATTCCAATTCATCCCCATCTCGCCTGTGGATCCTCTGATTATTCACCAATTTACAAACCTTCATCCCAGACACACACTGTCACACATCATGATGGTGCACTTGGAAAAGCGAGTTTATATTTGAAATAATATTGAAAATCTTTTAAAACAATTCTCCTATTGGATGCTTGTGGTATTTAACTTCCTGGATAAATATATTCAAAATAAGGCTTATAAGAGTACAGCTCAGTGAGACTAGTTTTTCCTACTCTAATTTTAGAAACAGTGTTTTGTATTGCTTACTTTCTCCTCTTACATTTCATCATAGGCAGAGAGGCCGGGTGGTACCTTCAACACACTGGCTGGAAATCTCCTTAGACAAATCTACAAATTCATTAGGTACATTTCCTATAGTCCAAATTACCACAGGTGACAGTGTCACCAAACATACAAAAGTAGAGCCCCTTTCCTCCAGCTTCCAGTCACATTTTTCTTAATTTCTGTACACCCTCCCCAACAGCCTGCTTGAAGCCCTACCACTCTCGCTGAGGCCCCATGAGCTTCCTGAACGGTCTGCTTGATGCCCTTCTAGCTTCTGCCTGCCACCTGGTCCCAAAGTCAATCCCGTCCCAGGTTCTTGTTAGAGCAGCTCCTCACTTCAACTGTATTTTCCAAACTATCTAAAGAGCTACATGTAGAAGCTTTGACATGTTAATGAATAGATCACTACAGAATAAATTAAAAGAAAGCATAAGTTGTTTAAGCGTTATTAGTGTCGTTCTTGCTAACTCTGAAATTTCTTATTTGTTTTCTGATGACTTAAAGAGATAAATGTCTGCATTTTGTTTCTCCCCTCCCTGCTTTAATGTTGGAAAACATGGGTTTACATTTGGCTTTCAAGTTTTAAAGCATTTCTTGAAGTTAAAACTCTTAATTCTTATTGCTTTTGCCTTTACTTTTTCCTAATTAGTTTCAAACAATATAAAAGAGAAAGTGTTGATTTGCCTTTTCAGCATTTTTCTGCACAAATATTTCTGTCATTCTTATTTTATATGAAACAGAAGCAAAATAATTAGGTACCTTACTAATTCCAGTAAATATTTATGAATTCCCCATGAAAATGTTTATTAAAATCATAGTTGATTTCTCCAAAGATTGTTACCTCTTGTCTTATTTTCCATGTTGAGAGAATGTAATTCATCTTCCTTATTATCAGGTATATGATAAAAATATAAAATAAACTCTTTTCACTTTGAATAAACTGATAATCCACAACAAGTTGCTAGAAAAACTTAAACTCACAAACTTAGTAATTAAATTATGTTTCTAACAAGGCAGCAACTTACAAGCAAGTTTTTTATGCTTTTTTTTTGGTGAGGAAGATTGGCCCTGAGCTAACATCCGTTCCCAATCTTCCTTCCCGCCCCTCAAAGCCCCAGTATGTCCTTGTATATCCTAGTTGTAAGTCCTTCTAGTTCTTCTCAGTGGGGTGCTGCCACAGCATGACTTGATGAATGTTGTGTAGGTCCACACCCAGCATCCAAACTAGCAAATCCCGGGCCGCTGAAGCAGAGCACATGAACTTAACTACTATGCCACTGGGCCAGCACCCCATAAGCAAGTTTTTTAAATAAGAGTTTCAAACTGATTGAATGTCATCAAGTAAACAGAACAAATTCAAATTTTAAATAGTCTCATACTATACCTATACTATATATCAAAGAAGGAGAAAATAGCTCTTAAGTATTTGCAGTAGGGAATACAGAAATTATAATCTTATAATAAATTTCAGTGAGAAAAGAAATAAGCAAGAACACTCTTGGATTTCAGTGGCATGGAATTTTGAATACATTCTTATTTCATGTTTCTGGAATCTTATGTTATAGGGGTCCTCTTCCTCGAAGCTCTTTATAACACAGTTAAGACTTTTCCTATTATTTCTATTTCATCTGGATCCCTTACTCAGGATGCATTTAATGTTCTTATCATAATAATAATTAGAAACATAAAATATCAC
Source organism: Equus quagga (assembly GCF_021613505.1). Classification (NCBI taxonomy): domain Eukaryota; kingdom Metazoa; phylum Chordata; class Mammalia; order Perissodactyla; family Equidae; genus Equus; species Equus quagga. The sequence goes on along the minus strand of NC_060269.1, from coordinate 58,746,830 downwards.
CTATAATTTGATCTTGATTGGTTCTATGTTGACTTCAAATACTATTATTTACTCCAATCCTGATTATTTGTTACTGCTTAAGAAAATACACTCAAACGTGGGGACTTAAAACAGTGTTATTCTGTTCACAATTCTGTGTGTAGCTCATCTCTGCTCCTCATGAAGTGAACTGGGACAGTTTGACAGGGCTCAAGAATCTACTTCCAAATTGCTCACTTCTGTGGTTAGGCAACTGTGCTGGCTGTGATGGTTGAAAGCTCAGCTGGGCTATTGTCTGGGGCCCTGGTTCCTCTCTATGTTGGCCACTCCTACCATAGCCAAGTTCCTAGAGCAAGTGTCCCAAGAGGACCTGGGCAGAAGTCCTTTACAACCGATAGTCCCAGAAGTCTTAAATGATCACCTGTGCTGCATTTTTTTGTTCAGACAAGTCTCACTAAACCCAGTCAAAATTCAAGGGGAGGAGAATTGAACTCCACTTTTCAATGAAAGGTGTAGCAAAGAATTTGCTGTCATCTTTAATCTATGACAACTACAGAAAATAAAAGAAAAATTTTACATGAGGACTAGAAAAACATTGTCTTACTGAATTGGAGGATTAATATTTCTTGAACATGTCTCTAATACCCACCCCTTTTTCACTACTGTACTGCTTTCTACTTATGTCCTGGTAGTAACTACATGAGTCCATTATTTTAGTCTTCTTGCCTATTATCTTTCCCACTAATACAACCTATATATTACTGTTGGATTAATCTTTCCAAAACACCGCATTACTCTAATCTTTTAGTGTCTCCCAAGGCTTATCGGATAGTCCTCCAAACCGCATCAAAACTGGATTTCCTTTCCATGCCTATTTCCCATAATTTTCCTAGACTTCTTCCTTACTCAAGCAAAAGGGTCTTCACATCAACTCCCTAAACAAGTTCTTATTATTCCGGTCTTGGCGTCTTCCCTCAATCCACCACCTGAAATGTTCTCACTCCTTCCAAGTTAAATCTCCCCTTAACCATAAAGACTTTCCTAAACACTAAAGAAACACTACAGGCATACCTTGGAGATATTGCAGGTTTGATTTCATACCATTGCAATAAAGCGAATATCACAAAAAAAGCAAGTCACACAAAGTTTTTGGTTTCCCAGTGCATATAAAAGTTATGTTTAGGGGCTAGCCTGGTGGCATAGTGGTTAAGTTTGTGTGCTCTCCTTCAGCGGCTGGGGGTTTATGGGTTTGGATCCTGGGCGTGGACCTACACACTGCTCATGGAGCTATGCTGTGGCAGTGTCCCACATACAAACTAGAGGAAGATTGACACAGATGTTAGCTCAGGAACAATATCTTCCTCACCAAGAAAAAAAGAGTTGTATTTACACTATACTATAGTCTATTACGTGTGCAAAGGTATTATGACAAAAAAAGCAATGTATGTACCTTACTTAAAACACACTTTATTGCTAAAAAGTGCTAACTATCATCTGAATCTTCAGAAAGTCATAATCTTTTTGCTAGTGGAGGGTCTTGCCTCTATGTTGATGGCTGCTGACTGATCTGGGTGCTGAAGGTTGAGGTAGCTGTGGCAATTTCTTAAAATAAGACAAAAATGAAGTTTGCAGCATTGAATGACCCTTCCTTTCAGGAATTATATCTCTATAGCATGTGATGCTGTTTGATAGCATTTTACCCACAGCAGCACTTTTTCCAAAATTTGAGTCAATGCTTTCAAACCCTGCCCCTGCTTTATCAACTATGTTTATGTAATATTCTAAATTCTTTGCTGTTATTTCAGCAATCTTCACAGCATCTTCCCCAGGAGTAGATTTTGTTTCAAGAAACCGTTTTCTTTGCTCATCCAAAAGAAGCAACTCCTTATCCTTTAAAGTTTTACCATGACTTCGCATCAATTCAATCACATCTTCATCCTCTACTTCTTATTCTTGTTCTCTTGCTATTTCCACCATATCTGCAGTTACTTCCTCCACTGAAGTCTTGAACCTTTCAAAGTTGGAATCAACTTCTTCCAAACTCCTATTAAACCACCAATGTTCTTAATAGCATCTAGAATGGTGAATCCTTTCCAGAGGGTTTCCAATTGACTTTGCCCAGATCCCTCAGAGAAGTCACTATCTAAGGCAGCCATAGACTTACAAACCTATTTTTTAAGTAATAAGACTTTAAAGTTGAAATTACTCCTTGATCCATGGGCTGCAGAATGGATGTTGTGTTAGCAGGCATGAAAAAAACGTGCATCTCATTGTACATTTCCATCAGTACTCTTGGGTGACCAGGTACATTGTCAATGACCAGTAATATTTTGAAAAGGATTTTTTTTTTCTGAGCAGTAGATCTCAACAGTGGGCTAAAATATTTAATAAACGATGTTGCAAACATATGTGCTATCATCCAGGCTTTATTGTTCCATTTATAGAGCACATGCAGAAGAGATTTAGCATAATTCTTAAGGGCCCTAAGAATTTCAGAATGGTAAATGAGCACTGGCTTTAACTTAAAGTCACCAGCTGCATTAGCCCCTAACAAGAGAGTCAGCCTGTCCTTGGAAGCTTTGAAGCCAGACATTAACTTCTCCTTTGTAGTTATGAAAGTCCTAGATGGCATCTTTTTCCAATATGAGGTTGTTTCATCTACGTTAAAAATCTGTTATTTAGTGTAGCCATCTTCATCAATTATCTTAGCTAGATCTTCTGGAGAATTTGCTGCAGCTTCTATAATAGTACTTTCTGTTTCATCTTGCAATTTTTTCTTACGGAGACGGTTTTGTCCTTAAACCTCATGAACCAATCTCTGCTAGCTTCAACTTTTCTTCTGTAGCTTCCTTACTTCTCTCAGCCATCATAAAATCGAAGAGAGTAAGGGCCTTGCTCTGGATTAGGCTTTGGCTTAAGGGATTTTGGTGGCTGGTTTTATTTTCTATCCAGACCACTAAAACTTTTACCATATCAGCAACAAGCCTGTTTTGTTTTCTTATCATTCATGTATTCACTAGAGTAGCACTTTTAATTTCCTTCAAGGACTTTTCCTTTGCACTCATAATTTGGCTAATTGTTTCCCACAAGAAGCCTAGCTTTCAGCTTTTGGCTTTTAGCTTGTCTTCCTCACTGCTTAACAATTTCTAAATTTTGATTTAAAGCAAGAGATGTGCTACTATTCCTTTCACTTGAACACCTAGAGACCATTGTAGGGTTATTAATTGGTCTAATTTTAATGTTGTTGCATCTCTGGGAATAGAGAGGTCTAAGGAGGAGGAGAGAGATGGGGGAGTAGCTGGTCAGTGAAGCAGTCAGACCACACACATTTATCAATTAAATTCACTGTCTTACCACAGAAATACAAAGGATTGTGAGAGAATACTATGAAAAGCTATATGCCAACAAATTGGATAACCTAGATGAAATTGATGAATTCTTAAAATCATACAACCTCCAAAAGCTGAATCAAGAAGAAATAGAGAATCTGAATAGACCTGTCACAAGTAAAGAGATTGAAACAGTAATCAAAATCTCTGAAAAGAACAAAAGTCCAGGACCAGATGGTTTTTCTGGTGAATTCTACCAAATATTCAAAGGAAATTTAATACCTGGCCTTCTCAAAGTCCTCTGAAAAATTGAAGAGGATGAGACACTTCCTAATTCATTTTACAAGGCCAACATTACCACGATACCAAAAACAGACAAAGACAACACAAAAAAGGAAAATTTCAGGCCAATATTGCTGATGAACATAAATACAAAAATCCGCCACAAAACATTAGCAGATCAAATACAACACATTAAAAGAATCATACATCACAATCAAGCAGGATTTATTCCAGGGACACAGGGATGGTTCAACATCTGTAAATCAAACAGTGTGATACACCACATTAACAAAATGAAGAATAAAAATCACATGATCATCTCAATAGATATGAGAAAGCATTTGACAAGATTCAACATCCATTTATGATAAAAATTCTCAATAAAATGGGTATAGGAGGAAAGTACCTCAACATGATAAAGGCCATATATGACTAACCCACAGCCAACATCATACTCAAAAAAGAAAAACTGAAAGATGTCCCTCTAAGAACAGGAATAAGACAAGAATGCTCACTCTCACCACTCTTATTCAACATAGTACTGGAAATTCTAGCCACAGCAATTAGAGAAGAAAAGGAAATAAAAGAGATCCAAATTGGAAGGAAAAAGTGAAACTCTCACTATTTGTGGATGATATGAAAACCTAAAGAATCCACCAACAAACTATTAGAAATAATAAACAAATGCAGTAAAGTTGTAGGGTACAAAATCAATATACAAAAATCAGTCCCATTTCTATATACTAACAATGAACTACCAGAAAGAGAAATCAAGAATAAAATTGTACTTAAACAATCACAAAAAGAGAATAAAACACCAAGGAATATATTTAACCAAGGAGGTGAAAGACCTATATACTGAAAACTATAAGACATTGAAAGAAATCCAAGAACACAATGGAAAGACATTCCATTCTCGTGGATTGGAAGAATAAACATAGTTAAAATGTCCATATTACCTTAAGCAACCTAAAGATTCAATGCAATCCCAGTCAGAATCCCAATGACATTTTTTCATGGAAACAGAACAAAGAATCCTAAAATTTATAGAACAATAAAAGACTCTGAATAGCCAAAGCAACACGGAGAAAAATGAACAAAGCTGGAGGTATCACACTCTCTGAATTCAAAATATACCACAGAGCTATAGTAATCAAAACAGCATGGTACTGCAAAAAAACAGGCACAAAGATCAGTGAAACAGAATTGAAGCCAAGAAATAAAACCATAGATCTATGGACAGCTATTTTCAATGAAGGTACCAAGAATATACAACGGAGAAGCGAAAGTCTCTTCAATAAATAGTGTTAGGCAAACTGGGTAGCCACATGAAGAAGAATGAAAGTAGACCATTATCTTACACTATTCACAAAAATTAACTCAAAATGGATTAAAGATTTGAATGTAAGACCCGAAACCATAAAAATTCTAGAATAAAACGTAGGCAGTACACTCTTTGACAGCGGTCTTAGCAGTATCTTTTTGAATACTATATCTCCCCAGGCAAGAGAAGCAAAAGAAAAAATAAATAAATGAGACTCATCAAACTAAAAAGCTTCTGCAAGGCAAAGGAAATCATCGACAAAATGAAAAAACAACCCACCAACTGGGAGAAAGTAATTGCAAATCATATATCTGATAAGGGGTTAATTTCCAAAATATACAAGTAACTCATACAGCTGAACAACTAAACAAAAATAATCCAATTAAAAAATGAGCAGAGGATATGAATGTTTTTCCAGAGAAGATATACAGATGGCCAAAGGCACATGAAATGATGTTCAACATCACTAATTATTAGAGAAATGTAAATCAAAACTACAATGAACTATCACCCCACACCCATCAAAATGGCTTTAAGTAACAAACCAAGAAACAACAAGTGTTGGAGAGAATGCAGAGGTAAGGCAACCCTCATATACTGCTGGTGAGAATGAAAACTGAAGCAGCCACTATGGAAAACAGTATGGAGATTTCTAAAAATTTAAGAATAGAACTACCATATGATCCAGCTATTCCACTTCTGAGTATTTATCCAAAGGACATGAAACCTACAGTACAAAGAGATTTATGTACTCCTCTGTTCATTGCAGCATTATTCATAATAGCCAAGAGTTGGAAGTAGTGTAAATGCCCATGAATCAATGAATGGATAAAGAAAATGCAGTATATATATATATATATACAAAATTAAATACTACTCAGCCATTAAAAAAAGACGAAATTGTGCCTTTTGTGACAACATGGATGGAACTTGAGGGTATTATGCTAAGTGAAATAAGTCAGATAAAGACAAATATTGTATGATTTTACTCATATGTGGAAGATAAAAGAACAAACACATAGATACGGAGAACAGATTTGTGGTTACCAGAGGGGAAGAGTGTGGGGGGAGAGCAAAAGGGGTAAAGGGGCTCATATGTATGGTGATGGATGGAAACTAGACTTTTGGTGGTGAATATGATGCAGTCTATACCAAAGCTGAAATATAATGATGTTTACCTGAAATTTACACAATGTTATAAACTGATGTGACCTCCGTAAAAATCAAAGTTCACTGTCTTATATGGGAACAGTTTGTGGCACCCCAAATTACAGTAGTAACATAAAAGATCACTGATCACAGATCACCATAACAAATACAATAATAATGAAATGTTGCAGGAATTACAAAGATGTGACACAGAAACATGCAGTGAACAAATGCTGTTGGAAAAATAGCACCGTAGATTTGCTTGATGCAGGGTTGTCACAAATCTTCAATTTGTAAAAAACACAATATCAGCAAAGTGCAATAAAATAAAACAATAAAATGAGGTACACCTGTAGTTCTCTTTTCTAAAGTTTCAGTACACCATCCTCTCAAGTGCATTCAACATTGTATTGTCATAAATAAACCTTGACGGGAGCGTAACTTACCTATTTAACAAGTTCTAAGGTGGTTGATTACAGGTGCCGCTTGTTAGGCTTTTTTTGCATTCTACGTTTAGAATAGATCTTGATGCACAGTAGGGACATAATAATACTTGTCAAATTGAATTGAATGTACACTTTTTATTTGCTACTTCTTTTACATCAAGAGTGCAGTACCTACACATATTTTAGAGTAGGAATGATATTCATAGAGATATTTTATAGTGTTTCTAATTTACGCATTTAAATCCCCAGTTATAACAGTTAAAATCAGTCTAGTTTTGAAAATAAATGTTATTGACATGATAATGAAACTTAGGCATAGAGACCACCTGAACAGAATAATGCAGTGTGATAAAATATTTTTATGACAATATATACCTGTTTATAAAGATCCTCTCCTATTTTAAATGCACTCAAAGGCAGCATGAATTCACATTTTTCATTGCTGTCTAATCAACAAAACTGACTTTCACAATCTGGCTTTAAACAGAAGCCTGATGGTCTCATTAATTGGGTAGTATAATAGAAATATTTCCACAATTCAGTAAAGGAAACATAAATTGAGCACAAAGTGCAAAAAAGGAAAGAGAAACAATTTTAAGATAATTATAGATAAGAAAAATAATTTAGGCAAGAATTTATTCATTGCTAAATGCTTTATAAATAATATTTAAAAATTTGTTTCTTATGATTCAATGATGGCCCTTTCTCAATTGTTTTGTTTTTCAGTTACAATATACGATTAATTTTTAAAATTGTTTGCCAAATAATCCTTTATCAACATATCTTATACAAGCCATGAAACCTTTTCACAAATACCACTGTAAAGTTATTTTCATGTCCAAATCCTTTAGAAGAATATTTTTCCCCCAAGAATTAGCAATGTACCTTCTTAGCAAAACTTCAAAGTAGGAACATGATTTTGCATTTGGCACATCATAAATAACTGCACTGCTTGCCCGGTTTCCTACTGATTGAGTTTATGCTAACTTAGTAATCTGTTTTAGTTAACTAGACCACAGCATTGAGTCATCATTCCTCTGAGAGACAGAAACTGTACTAGGGAAATAAACGATGTGCCACTTTTTTTTTTTAAATGATGTCACCCTTTTTTACCGCATCAGTATCTCAGCTTCCTATGTTGTGAATACATGGATTTCAACAGACATGGGATTTTATTTCCACTGAGATAGCTAATTTGAAATTACAGTCAAGCTGAAAACTGAAGAGTGAAAATCAGAAATAGAAAATAAAACAAACTGTGGCCTTTACGTCTACGAATATCATCTGAAAGAATATTTTATACATTTTATACTGGATTTATGTGTTTGTGAAAAAGCTATTACAGCTACTAAATCTCTTTGATAAGCCACCGAAACGCCCAAATAAAATATTCACTCATTAAATACACCCCTGATTATGTGATTTCAGTAGCTAATTATTGGATTTTAATTCATACAATAACAAAGGCATTATATTTAACCTATGCTTTCTTCTAGTTCTTTAGGTAATTTCATGACCTTCCTTGAAATTGTTTTATATCTAGTAAGTTTTACCAAAACTAAACAAAAGATATTAAGGCCGTCAAAAATCTTTCACTCGGACTATATTTCTCTAATAATGCCTTAGCATTTTATATATACATGATCTTTTTTGAAGAAAGATTAAACTTCTTTCTAAAAAGTTGAAGAATTATTATTTATAGATATAACTGTTCAAATTTCCTTTAAAAAAAGCAAAATTACATTTCTCATAATTTTGTTGCTTTTAAAGGAATCCCATTTACCATAGATTTACATTAAAAGATTAACAACTCCCTTGACACTCTTCGAAGGGGAAGAGGAGGAATATGATTCAAACTCTTTTGTAACGTATGTGTGAGAATTTAAATCCAAGATATAGCATCACATTTCTGTGGAAAGTGCATTATTATTCATCAAAAATTATGACTGTGAAAATAAAAGTTCTTCAGTCACAGCAAGGAGAAGACTTGAGTATAAATGCCCTCTAACCTATACTCAAATCTTTCACATCTTACAATACAAACATAATTCCAACAATGAGGAATATTGATAGGACTGCAAAGCATCCCGCATGGAAACCTAACACATTCCATAGCGGTACTCTCCCAGTAAGAGTTATTCATAACGTGAGTTCAACAGGGCAATCGGAAGAGTCTCCACCTAAAAATGAAGTACCACATGCCACAACATATATGTGGCCTTTTTCCTTTTATTTTCCTCCCCAGTGAATTGAAAGTTGGGCTAATGACAGCATTGATGGAAGCAAAAAAGGAAGCCAGAGACAGAAAAAGTAGAACACTGGGAGGTTACAAAGATCTGCCTTTATATGAAATTTTTTTCCCCCGAACATTGTCCTGGATGTGAATTTCGGAGGTTCTAAATCATAGGTCTTCAAGACATGGTGGGCAGACTGCTCATTTGACTGGCAGATAACAGAGTAGAGGAAAAGAAGGAAGGACTGTTCCCTTCGACTCTGATGAGTAAAGAAACACTGTGCATAATTGCTGTACAAGAATAGTGCAATTAATTTATTGTGACTCTCACCTCATGTAAAGATCAGAGTGTAACTGTAAATGCTCTTGATCGCACTGCATTCCAGTGATATAGAAGTAGTCCACATATAAAACGATCTAAAACCGAATAGAAAGTTATGCAAAAACAAGGTTCATAAACATGTCTGTTTTCTTCACTAACATCCTAAATCCTAGAATTCTGCCTGGCATATTGTAGGCATTCAATAAATATTGAGTGAAAGACAGAAAGAAATATTCTTGTAAATTATCATGAATATTAATTTGGAAAAAGACATACAAAATTTTAAAATCCACTGTAAAACCAGACAAGTCAAGCAGGCAGTCTTTGTAGCTGTCAACAGGATAACTGGATTACAAATTCCATCAGCTGGTTCTGAAGGCCATCACAATTAGGAGCTTCATCCTTGGCAAACAGGAGATTTTCATTCAGCCTCACGATGCAGATAATCTAGAAGCTATATCATTTTAAAGATACTCAATTCATATGAGTAACTTATGTTTAAAAAGATGAAAATGGATGAGGTGCATTGGAAGTCTAAAATAATTAGACTTTGGACAGCAAAGGAGATGCCTCTCTTTACCATCTATTTATAGAGGATTTAGAAAGAAATACCTTGAGACTTGCTAATGAAAATGTTAAAACCGTGGGCTGTGAATTGATGGGGTGTGGTGGTACAGAAGAAAAGACGTGTGGACAAATTATGAGGCTTTCCCAGCCCAAGTGCCACTTATTAAGAGTTTATGATCTGCCCACCAAGTGGCCAGATATAGTCCCTATGACCTTCACCACACACTTGGTTATTGGCATTTTGACACCTTTTTTGCACAGCAGGGGGCATTCCTGACACTATCAACGTAATATACCTGTTTCAGATGACAAACATTACTCATTAACCTTAGGGCAGAAATCTAACATAATCAAATATCCTTTTGCCACCTAAGTCAAGTCAACAGGGGTGAGTAGATAGGAAAAATAATGTAAACAATATACAGAGAAATGCTTGAGAATTTATATAGGGCTTTTCTGTTTTCAGAGTCCACAGCCTGTCACAGTTTCCAGGTTATTCATTATTTGAACAGTGAACAGTGTGCTAAAAAGATTTCAAAATATAGATGCCGTGATTTAGGGGATTACACTCTTTAGTAGAATGATGCTTACTAATCTCTTTTCTTTTGATAAGAAATATTCATGGCCTCAAATATGACAGAGACAAGTTTTCAAGAATTAAACATCCTTTTTTCATTTCTTCTCTCCAGCTTCCCAAAAATTACCTCCTACAATCGATTCAAAACATAATGTTCTCTGTTTTGGTCACAATACTCTTCTCTCTAAAACCTGTATCTCCTGTCTTTGTATTTTTCAGTTAACTGGATTTGACAATAGTTACCTGAAGAATTTAGGAGTGGCTAGTCTGTTCCCAGCTTAGCTCATTTACCTAACCTCTTGATAACCAGGGCCAGGACCAGGATGCCTCACTCACTTCACCCTAGTCCCTTCCCTGCTGATAACCAGATGCTAATTTTGTCCCTAACCATAAAACTGTCCGTATTTTAAGACACAAAGTGATGAGAATTACTAATACTGTTATATTTTTAAATTCTAAAACACTGTTGTATCATCATGTTGTCCTTAATAACGCCTCCTCACTTTTAATTGGGTAAGTTGAAGAAAGCAGACTTGAATATTTGAGCAAAGCTTATCCTCCAAGATTTTTATGGGAACTTAGTTTAGATGAAAAAGGTCATATTATATTCTTACCATGACTCTTCACTACTTGAGTCATGTGTAAAGAGCAACTTTCATAATGCATATGCTTGTATTACAAGTAGGCTGAGATTTCTTTTAAACGCAGGGAAGACAAAGAGAAGAATCAATATTTTGGCCCCAACGCAAGCATAATTTTCTCATTTCAAAATTTCAATTATCAAAGAAGTATCTTATTTTGGGGACTCTTCAGAGATAACATTCATTATGTTCATTATATATTATCATAATAAGATTGCTTAAATGTTGCTGAATCACACTAAAGGACAAGTCTATCTCCTTTCTAATGAGATATAAGGCGCGGCAGCTAAGGTGGCAAGATGACAGCAGCTGGTCCCTTCCATGTGCAAGGAGCAAAAAGGCAAGGAGATGAGTGAGTACAGGAAAATCTAGAGTAGCACATAAAAAAGCCAGATACATGCTACATTCCCCATCTAGTTCCCTGCTAGGTGCTTCCCTCTTGACTTCTGTGGAATCACTTCACCTTCACCCTAAGCAAGTCTGGTAACAGATACATTAGTTGTCAAATCATCCACCTTCCATCCCTACCAGGGACCTGTGGGGACTTCTGGGTGCCATTCAGGCCATTTCTTAGGTAAAACCTAGAGCAGCCCAAGGAAGCTGAACATCCAGGCTGTGTTCTGTCTGGCCGATAAGAAAGTGCCAAATCTATTTTGACGTGGTCTTGTTTCAGAGTGGCTCAGGGCAGTCTAAAGAGCAATCTCTCTCCAGAAAGTTGAATGGGAAACAGCAAAAAATACCTTTTCTTTACGCCTTAATTCTCTTTAAGGACTCTTGAGAGGCCAGTTATAGACACAATAAAGTAACTGCATTTATTTTCTGTACATCTAAATTTTAGTGTGGGTAAATTTGTGTAAAATTGTAGTGTGAATAAATCCACTATGATAGTAATATAGCCCGTCTTTGGGTCGGAGACCAGAAGCATCATTGAACTTTCCCACAAAGGCTCTCCCCATCCCTTTGAATCTAAGTGGCTCGCACATTCTTGGTGGAGGCAATGAACTTGCGCATGCTGAGGCCACAGTGCTTCACTCAACCACTGTCAGCCACCACAAGTTGCTAATGTTACCAATCAAGGAGTCTAGACCCTCTTGGTGAGTGAAACTATCTCCATATCAAGCACAAGTGTGGGGACTGTGACTGGGAATGCCATACTACCCCTCCAGGCTAGCCCTGTAGCTGGGGTGGGTCAGGGGGCTTTATTCTGCCCTTAGAACTTGTCATTGCAGTCCCCAAATGCTTCACAGTTGAGTTCTCCCTTCTTGATTATGGTGCAACTGGTTCTTCAAGACTCCCAGAAGAGTGATCTAATTCTTTCAGTTTCCTAATGTCCCTCGCTCAAGGAATGTGCTATAAATTTTCCCGAGGCTGAGTTGGAAGACATTTGAGTAGGACCTAAAAGCACTCACCTAAAAGTGGAGTGCACTCTCTGCCTTCAGCTCAATCAGCAGCGTCAGATAAAACTCAGACATCTGACTATTTCTAATTTCTGCATGAGTTTCCTGTCTATCTGAGGTACTCCGGGAAAGCTTCTTCCGTCATCTTTCCAGGGTCTTAATTTCTGTATCCTGAGGTCTGATAATCAATTCCCAAATCCTCTTTGATAATATTCCTGGTGGGTTCATTTGGTCCTCATAAAAATAAGACTCTTGCTGCTCATTTTAAGCACATATTTAAGCCCCCCATATTTTAAGCACACACTATATGCTAAGCACTGCACTGGACATTTGGGATTTCATCCTTAACCTGAGGGACTGCATAGACCCAAATGGGAGGCAAAAGCAGACCAGTAGAACTCCCAAAGTGATTCATATCCTCACAGAGTTAATGTTAGAAACACACATAAACTCTTAATCCAGTGAACATGGCACACTAGTTAAATCTGCCAATATTTGCTTTTCTTGCAGAAGTTGGAACAATCATCCCAAGTGTCTCACAAGTCCTGCTCAAAACTGTTAACATTTTACCAAACTTTTGCGATTTCTAAGCTAAAGTTAGTGGGTCCCAAAGCGCCTCTGACATGTCTCCTTTTTATATTGAGCCCATGTTCAGAAACACCATGAAGCTAATGAAGGATGAAATATGTATGGCATCTATTGCCTCCTGGATTATCAACTAATGGTAGCATAGTTGACATAACAAAATTAATTTTACTTAAGGAATCAGAGACAACTGGAACTGAGGTCTGCTAGGTGAAAAATGAGTACTTTATCAGCTAAAGTACTCAGCTCCAAACTCCCCTGCTTCTTAAGTACAAAGTCTTCTTAGTAATGTATTGCTGTTTTTTGGTGTTACATTGCATGCCTACCCATCCTGTCATAGTTAAACATCCCTGAGAGACCCAGAAGCTGTTAATGGCTATACAAATACTCGCTAAATGAAATATACCCACCAAAATGGATTTTTGAGAGTCACTCAATTTGTAATAGACTAGATGTGACATGATTATCACATATAGGGGCTTAAAAAAATGAAGTATGGTGGAGATAATCTTCAATGATTAACATATCTGAGGTTCTTTCTGTTGATTATTGTTTTTAGATAATTTACTCTTAAATTTGATTATATTTTAAAATAAGGAGTTGAGATATTCACATTTATGTTCTTTACCCTTAAGAAAGATTCATTTTGGCATTGATAGCATCATTTGATTACTAGCTCTAATGTAACGTTGTCATAATCTGTAACTTTAACACCTTATGTTTAAGTGCTTTCTAATTTATAGACCTGGGATGCCAAGGTAGAAGCCAGGAACTAACTTAACCAGCCTGCCATGCCATTAGGGAGCTGGCATGTGACCAAGACTCTGCCATTCAGACATACCCATGAAAGTCCTATATTTGAAACACAGTGAGATGGGATAAGAGACATAGGGGCATCATGTCAAATGGTAAACCTTGGGGTAAGCCTTATGCTTCATTACAGCCCCGGCTTTCGTAGACCTGCCAGGTGACTTCAAGGAAATACTTGAAAATTTTGGGGCTTAACTTCATTTATTTAGGAAACTAGAATGATTCATTTATTTTGTGTTTTTAAAAGTTGTAAAAAAAATTCCTAAAGTGGTTCTTGAAGATAAATATTTCTTGTTTTATTAATGTTTGAAAAAACAGTATTTTAAAAATAAATATGCTCATTTGGATTAACCTCTAGAGTTTTCAAAAATAAATAAGTATTCATTTAGATTAACCTCTAAAGAATGCAGAAAATAAATAAAATTGTAGCTTAAATACATTTTTTAGACTTTTGTGTTATAATATCAAGTTCTATCTCATTTTTAATCTTTTTGCTGTCTTGGTTTTGCTGAAAATTTAAAAATTATTAGATGACATTCATTCATTTTTGAACTGACATTTTCCCCCCCCCCCAAATTATAGAAGGTCTATATGTTTAAAGTCCAACTACGCTCCTATTATGAAATGAGGAACACTTCATGTCAGGTTCCATTTTAATGCTCACAGTAACCACGATAAGTATCAGTTACCATTGAGCTTTTGGAAGAATGTGTTCTGTGTAGAACAATGCAAGCTGTTCGCCAACCTCTACTTTGCTGACTCCCTGGATTAACTAATGCCTCCATGCTTTGAAAACAACACAGCAACAGCTGCTTGACCCACCGACTCTCCCACTCCACTTGGAAGCTTTTGCTATAGGGTCCTATGGCCACCAGTTGAGCCATCTTTGAACCAAGAGTCAGCTGTATTTTTTCTAACCCTGTTTATGCCAGTAGTACTTGTTATTATGTGTATGTAATTTAGTTAGATTTTTATACAAGTCAATGAAATATTAGTGCAAAAAGAAAGATATCTTTCTAAGAAAACTAAAGGGAATGCTTTGGAAAGATTTAATAAAACTAGTCACTGAAATGATTGCTGTTGAACGTGGTGGAATGCGGTGTAGGTAAGACAACTTTGAGAGATTGGGGGAAAAACCAAATGTAGATGAATTTTTTGGTCATATTATTTTGTAAATGTTTTCAAGTCACTGGGGAAAAAATGAACCTGAAATTATAATAATGCCTAAGGATGTGATTTACACAAGAAAGATGATTTAGAACTTCAATGAACCTATCCATCAAAGAAAAGGCTTGGAGTTGCATGAAATGTTGTAAATTCATGAACATTTATTGTTTTCAATGTAATTAAAATGTTTAAACTACATAAATAGCTCAATAGGTCATTTTCTTAATGATCCTTCTCTTTAACTGACTCTGTTACGCAACCAAACACCAACACCAAGTCTATCAGACAAGACGGCTTCCCACGTAAAATCAAATAAATTGCAAAATCATTTTTCCAAATCAAACAATTATCACTGAAACTTTCCATTAGACCTCACATACCTCCTGGACCGTCAGTTTCCAGTTCTCCCCCTATATCTTCTTGAACCAGAGTGTAGTACCTCAGGCCTAAATTGTCCTAATTATCTTTCAAACTATCATTATTTACATTCCCTTTTGGTCCCCCAATATTTTAAAATACTTCCAATACTTTCGTGCCCATAAAATTCTAATTCTTCTTTGGTCACACCACTAAGTCCAAACTTTCCACCCAGCATTTCAGTGCTGGTCAAACTTGTCATACTCTCCACCTTCCCACTACTCTGATTTGAGCACATTTCTAGTGTGGAGAACCTTCCTACTGTCACTTGAATGCCCTATACTGAACTCTACCTCCAAGTCAGTGAAAGATTCTGCCTTCTCCCAATACATTCTTGCCCATCCTTGAGGGTCTAGTTTAATTGCCTCTCCTCCGGGAGGTTTTCCAGGAATGCATACTGACCTAGTTTTCTTTACTCCTATTTGTTTGTCTCATCTTCTGATCTATTGAGTGACATGATTATTGGGCATGGGGGTTGTATGTTTTCTCCTTCCAACTAAATTCCCATTTTTGAAGATGGGGATCAGATTTTCATTTTCCCAGGGCTTATCATAATGCACTGTACATACTAAGTCCTTAATAAATCTTGTTGACTGAAAAAATGATGACACTAAAAATGAATATTCACAAAGTACTTCTATATTAGAAAAGCAAAATATTTAGTTGCTTATATCTAGGATAAAATCTCATCTCATGCACATATAATGACTACAATTTCCTTGATTTTGACAATCCCTTGGTTTCCTTATCCTCAAAATTTAATATTTCACAGGCTTGTTATGGGGATTAAGTAAAATAATTCAAATGAAGAATAGTGCCTGTGACATGATTGGGTGTCAAAAAATTAATTCCTTTTCCATCATTATATACTTTGTTAATTTTTTTTAAAGATTTTATTTTCCCTTCTTCTTCCCAAAGCCCCCCAGTACATAGTTGTATATTTTTAGTTGTGGATCCTTCTAGTTGTGGAATGTGGGACACCGCCTCAGCATGGCTTGATAAGCGGTGCTAAGCTCGCACCCATGATACAAACTGGTGAAACTCTGGGTCACCGAAGCAAAGCGTGCAAATTTAACCACTCGACCCCCTATTCTTTGTTAAATCTTGTTTGAATATGGCTGTTTAAGCTACAATCTAGCATAACTCCATTTTTCTGAAAACAATTTATATCAAACTTTTTTGGTGGAGGGTATCTTGAAGAAATAAATGGTTCATTGGGTAAATATAAGTATTTATTATATTTACCTAAAAACTTCAAGCAGCTCATACTTCTTAATAGAACTGAGAAGCAGCAATGAGTTGATAATGCAACTGAAAACTTATAGCTGAGGGAAAGGCAGACACCCAACTCACGCGCAAGCGTACCGTGTCTCCATAAGTCAGAGGAAAATGGTATGAATGCTTAAGGAACATCTTTAATAGTAGGTTCTAGAAAAGAGAAGATATGGAAATTAATTTCCATTTAGAAATCAAAGCTGCAAAGATTTACATGTTAAACTGTCATGTAGACCAAGAGTATCATATGCCAAAGGAGAATGTTTTTTACAAATAAGAAGTTTCACTATGAGTTGATGGAATATCTCTCTTCAATCATGTTGGAAATCAAGGTTAGAATAGTCCATGATGAAGGATAATTTAGAATTAGTAACCAATATTGTTAATTTAGGAGTTAATATTTCTTTAAATCTTGGTTAGTTACACTGTTTAACACACAATCTTCACTCTTCTTTTTGTACCTCCATGGGGCTGATTGTTCAGCCTGCAAGTCCAAAATCAAGGCAATGATTCTCTATCCAGAGTACATCATATTTATAGAAAGACAATCTGAGAAACAATAAACATTTTAAACAGTTCTTATGAACCTAAAGCAATTCTAAATATAATACAAAACGATACGGCCATATGTAAGGGTTTTCAGTGTGAGCGAAATAGAGCGCTAACAAGTATGATGACCGTGTACGTTACATCACTCAAGAAAATAGATAATAAACCATGGGGCCTATCTTTTTTTTCATGTTTACTGGCCCTACCCAAACCTCCAGCTTCTGAGAAGGCAGATAATTGTCTACCATTAAACTCAGGAGAATAGCTTGAAACAAATCTTGAGGCACTTATGGCTGTTAGCCGGGCTGTGTTCTCTCATTTCTCCCAAAAGCCACTGGAGCACAGACCTGACCCTCCCAATGGGTAAACCAGAAAAGCCTGAAATTTGCTATGAAAACAACACATCGTTTCCATGTGCAGTATTAAGATAACCTGATCCATTAAAAGTTTTATTAACTCACATAAGATGTGTTTCATTCTCCCCTTTATACAAGGAATATTGCATTAAAGGCCGTGCTGGGAACAAAATCTTCCTCTAGCTGTGCTGAGTTTCTCCTCTTAATCTTAGTAGCAAATAACTATGTAACACTTACCACATGCCAAGCACAGCTCTGAGTAGCGTATTAATTTAATCCTTACAATAACCCTATAAAGCTGTGAGATAGGTACTATTATTACTCCTGGTTTACAAATGAGGAGACTGAGGCACAAATGCTTAGTGATTTATCCAAGGTCACACGGCTGCTATGCAGTGGAAGAGGATTCAAATTCAGTCTTCTGGTCCCATGTTGATGCCGTTGGACACTACACTAAGAGAAAAGGCTTTCTGCGCTACATAAAAGATGTAAAATAAAATATTCTTCCTGGGAAGTGTAGTTGCATGCTCACGTATAGCAGCAGAACTGCCAATCAATGTAACTGCTGCTCTAGCCCCAGAACTTTTGCAAGGAATAGGCTTAGTGTGTATAAGCTTCAAGTATATATGACTGCCTGTGAGTTTGTGTGTTTGCATGTGTGTATGTGTGTCCATGCATGAGTGAGAGCATCTGTGTATGTGTGTACCTGTGTGTGATTGTGTATTTGCTCACACATGTGCATGTGTGAATGCATGTGTGCATGAATGAGTTGTACGTATGTGTAAGTGGTAAAACCAGGATCCAAGTCCAGATGTGTCTGATGCAGAGCATGCACTCTTATACTACATTTTCTCAATTAAAAAAAAGAAAAGAAGTAACATATTTCTGTTTGACTTCCGCAAAATTTTTTTGTGTGCATTGCCTCAATTGAATAAAGAAAAGGTGCACAGAATCTTCCATCTACAGATCCAGACATTTGCCCAAAAAGTGGAAATGAAGAGGTTTGGAGGTTGGGATAAGTTTTATGTATGTAACACCTGCCAGGAGAGAAGAGGGAGGGGGGGAGGGGGGAGAAGGGGAAGAAAAAGAACACGTTAAAGAAGTAATACCTTTCTGTATATATCATCCTTTCATCAAAAAATCTCAAAGCACATTTTGGTATTTTCTACCCAATTTTCCCATGTGGCAATGAAGTATATAGCATTTTGCTTATTGTTTGAGGTAAATAAATTGACACAGAGAGAAGTGATGTGATTCTCCAGAACCAGGCAGTGCGTCAGTGGCTCAGCCAAGTTGAAATTTCAGCCTTTAGGGATAAAGGGATAGAGTTGCTTTGGCTTCCCAGGAGACCCCAATGTATCCTTTAAACAAGTCAGCTATTTACCACATTTGTATATACATATCACTGCAGATCTGCATCCTCAGGGCACCTTCGGTTTTGATGCTCGCTAAGTTTCCTGTTGGAAGCTCATCTTTACCTATTACCAAGCTCCATAAAGAGCTTCAAAAGATTCTCTTGGAAAGAATCAAAGGCGATTCCAGCCGAAGCTCTCCAAAGGAAACTTGAAGCAGACGCTCTCACCTTCTGGTAACTCTGACACATTAATTTCCCTCAGCCACCTCACTTAAAGAGTAAGTCTGGCACCACTGTGGCGGGGAGCCCTAATCAGATACCAAACCAGTAGTGACTGTGTCAGAAATGATGTCAGATGAACGGCAGTCCCCGGGACACTGCCTCATTTGGAGCAAACACTGAAACACTTGTTTTTTAGGCTACTTTATGACTTGCCTGAAAAATGACTTTGTTCACCGTGGAACGCCACTAACGTATGAGGTGTTACCCCAGGATTTTAGCACTTCTCCTCTATGCACTGCATTCTTTTTATATAGAGAGCTACCCCGATGGTCGAAATATCATTGAACTACTGATATTATCAGTGCCATATATCAGGGAAGAAACTACATGGCAAAAGGTGTGCTAATACTTTCCTGTATATAAAATCTAGTAAGACACAATTTTACCAAAGGTATAGGGAGAAAATGTTTTCATTTTATACCATATGGTTTGGCTTATATCGGATTTACACATTTGGAGTTTCTTATTTGTTTTTAATGGTGGTCCTTCACCTCAGGTACACGAATGTGGTTTTCACTTCTCCTCTTTGGGGACTGTGCCTGCTGAAGACTCTATCGAATGGGGTTCTGAGAGTTTGCTGGCCCTTCTGTTGGCTTTCCTTCATTTCCTCTTATCCCCTCATAACAAGCATCTGTCCTCCGAGGATCCCCCAGGTCCCTCCAACAGCCACACTTGTCCTACGTCTGGGACTGGGAGACGGCTGCCTTCCTCCTGACACCACTGCTGCTCTCACTGTCAGTCACTAAAAAGCCACTGCACGGAGAATACCGCTTCTCCTTCTCAAACTCTCCTTTCCGTCTGTGCTGCTACTGGAAAATCGCAGCTAAGTCTGGACTCCTTCTGGAAATTATTTGGTAATAAGAAACAGACCCAAGGCGGTGTTGTGAGGTGAGGCTGTAACCTTTCACCTTTACAGACCTGAGTTCCAAGCCTGTCTAGAGGTTGGTGGTCTCTGCCCGGTCAATCCCAGGTATTTTTCAATGCCACATAACCATGTGGCATTTGGGAGCAACATTACATTGATCCCAAGGAGGAATTGGCAGCAAGATGTGTAGACATAGGATTGTGGGAAACTACACATCACTTTCCTGCATCATCGTTGTTTTAGATCTAACAGACTTTCTGTTTTGACTTCAGTGACTTCCAGTTCCATTTCCAGTAGAAAATAATTTGTAGAAGGCTAGGTGCTGGTGGGGATCACAGATCAACTTTTTTGCATAGGTCTTGGTACTCTCGGATTTCTGGTTTTGATTTAGAATATTTCTTTATGTGTTTCGATTAGTCCAGATTCTAATCCATCCTTTCTGATATGACTATCATTCCTTTGATTCATACCTTTCTATCTTTATTTTGATGTTCTCCCAAATTATATCCCAGAAACTTCAACTGAAGCAGAATCCAGTGGCTGTAATGATAATACTTAACTTTCCACTTTACTTGCCTTCAAGGACAAGCTAAAGTATCCATTTTATTAATCAGAGATGTACATCCTTGTTGCTTTGTTTACTTTAGAAAGAAATTTACTCCATTACAGTAACTGAGAATGGCTTTTTACTATTATCACAGTTCTGAGATTAACTGCAGACCATTAGAAGACAGGGACCGCAGTCTTTCTAACCTCTTGTGACTCCAGCTCACAGAAGCTAATTATACATCAAACTAGCCTTGAGTGGCTCCAAGACTAGTGGAAGCCACATTGTCTGCATTCAAGTCACAACCTGGCCCTTAATTGTTTGTGTGATGCTGGGCAAGTTACTTAATCTCCTCTAAGTATCTCAATTTTCTTATCTGTAAAGTGGGACTGATAACAGAATCCTTATTACAAGGCTGTTGTGAGTTGATCTATATTAAATGCTTCAGACTGTGCCTGGTACACAGAGCAAGTATTGTGTAAAGGTTTGCTATTATTTTACAAGAGAAAAACAAAAACAAACCTCCTCTAATTTGACGAGTATTTCCAGAAGGCCACAAGAGGCTCTATTTGATATTGAAAAGTATTAAACATAAAATCTAAAAATGAATGACTTATGTGAGTTATTTTCAAAGGGCAGTAAAAAAGAGAGAGAGAGA
This sequence comes from Equus quagga, assembly GCF_021613505.1. NCBI lineage: Eukaryota > Metazoa > Chordata > Mammalia > Perissodactyla > Equidae > Equus > Equus quagga. The sequence continues at coordinate 58,725,719 of NC_060269.1, read as the reverse complement.
GAGACCCATATTCAGTTAGGCCAATTTCAGGACTGCTGTATTGGCACAGCCAGCACCTCAGAGATGAAATTAAGTGGAGAGAGAACCAGAGAAGATTTGTCTCCTCTCTCTTCTCCTCAGTTTTCACTCATCTGTCTCCTCCAGTGCTGAGCATGCTCATGAGATGCTTTGGAACCTCTATCCCAACATATTGATTAGCACTCCACTGGCCCCAGGTGCCTAAGGGCCTAAGTAGCATTAACTCTTGGAATATGCCTATTGGGACTCAAGCAATCAAAATAAGTAAGGAAAAAAAAAATAAAATAAAAAGGCTTGGGGTTACATGGAGAATTTTGCACCTTGGACAATGAATAGAACTTGGAAATGTAAGAAGATTCTAAACATATTGAAGTTTTCAGTGCTATTTGACTAAGGAATTGCACTGTTCTGAAAGACATCTGAACAAAGTAGAGCTCTTCACATGCCAGGTTCAGAGATTTTCTAAAGAAAACTGAGCTAAGAAACTCTCTTTGGTATAAAAGTCTTATCTTTCAGGTCTTAGCCGGAGCACAGAACCAACAAAGAAGTCCAGACAACAGACGAAATAGTCTTTCCCCTGTGTCATTCTCCTTTCTGCATCCCATGGGGGCCCTCTTCCAAGTGCATGAAGACACATAAGTAATAGCAGAGAAGTGGGAGCTGCGTCCATCTGCTGTGTTTCTAATTACAAGTAGTAAACCTGGATTTCAATTCCTTTTTACAGAAATGGATTTGGTTTATCTAAATTATAGCTAAAAACCTACTTCAGAAAACTTACATTTCAGATCTTAGCACCAAATCTTCCATTATAGACACACCAGCTTAAGAAAAGCAGATTCACAAATAATTGTTTTAAATCATTAAAAATAAGGAAAAATAATTTTGTGGTTAAAGAATATTGTCCCTTAAACGATATTCTGCTTACATTTTGAGATTGGTAAATGAACTCTAGTGTACATGTTTTCTGTTTCAGAAAACTGAAATATATCTCAAAAATAAAATTTGTAAAGGCATGAAATGAAACCACGCATGCTATCTATAAGTTTACGTAAGAATTTTCCATTGTTACAGAAGTAACAAATTGGCTTGCTGAACCTTGAAAAGTCCTCCTTAAGGTTCTGTAACGTCTAGCTTTTCCAGATACTTTGGAAATTTTGAGAAAATGAAAGATATTATGTACAATGTTTGTACCCATGACGCAAGAGCAATATTTCTCATAAAAGTTAAATTTTGGTGGTCAGATTTCCCACTGAGAAGAACCAAGGGTTCTTAGAGGAATGACTGATGCTAGGTCCAGCGAATGTGTAAGACGAGCCTGGGAGGTGGTAGTGTGCCAGCAAGCTAGAAATCTCTCAGAGAGGAATTGAATCGTGTCAAAAGGACACAGGAGACAACTTGAAGCGGCTCCCACTGGCCTAAGATGGGCTAGTTTTAGTATAAAATAATAACCGCAATGGATTAAAACACCATACATATATATGCCTTTATAATCACACCAAAAAGAGCCCCATTTTGGGTACCTTCACAACTAGCGCAATAACAGATTATCCTGACCTTCAATAAATAAAGGGAAAGAGTCTTGACTGTCTTGTATACACTGTATTTCAGAACAGTAATCGATAAAGTAGAATTCCTTTAATAAAGGAATTACAGAAATGACAAAATTAGGAAATCATTGTTTTGCAACCTCAGTGAAATAATGGATCTATACAACAATCCTCAACAAATGCTAAAGAAAATTAAGTGAAGTAATGGGGGTCATTACAATGGAGAATGCGGCTGACCCCATCTGACCCCACTGATCAATCTTAGCCATCTAAGAGCAGCGGGACCAGACAGGTCCCCCATGACTGGTTGCAGTAAACACTCAGCACCACCTATGAATAACTGAATCTGAATATGACCAAGCCTCTACATCTAAATATAGGTTTATAGGAAAAGTCCAAAGAACGAAGAGAACAGCAAGAGGAAGCGACTGGCCAAATCCAGAACACGGGATATTCTCCTCCCTCTACCCAATCAATGGCACAAGGCGGGTTGGGCAGAGGAGGACTGCTACAGAATGAGAGAGGTGTAAGAGGCTAGCAAAAAAAGTGCAGAGTGGGGCTGGCCCCATGGCTGAGTGGTTGAGTTCGCGCGCTCCGTTGCAGGCAGCCCAGTGTTTCGTTGGTTCGAATCCTGGGCGCAGACATGGCACTGCTCATTGAACCACGCTGAGGCAGCGTCCCACATACCACAACTAGAAGGACCCACAACGAAGAATATACAACTATGTACCGGGGGACTTTGGGGAGAAAAAGGAAAAAAATAAAATCTTTAAAAAAAAAAGTGCAGAGTATTATCTTATTTGGATTTTTGTTCAGTTTTATTGAGGTATAATTAACAAATAAAATTTTAAGATATTTGAAGTGTACATTGTGATGATTTGATATACGTATACATTATGAAAGAATTCCTCCCATCTAGTTAGTTAACACATCCATCACTAAGTATATTTCTTTATTTGTTTATTTATTTCAGTGAGAATATTTAAGTTCTACTCTCTTAGCAAATTTCAAGTATACAGTACAGTGTTGTCAACGGTCACTATGTTATACATTAGAGCCTCAGAACTTATTCATCTTGTGGCTGAAAGTTTGTACCCTTTTACCAACCTCTCCCTATTTTCCTCACCCCCCCCCCGCCCCGCCCCAGCCCCTGGCAACCACTTGTCTCTCTCTGTTTATGTGAGTTTGACTTTTTTTTTAAGATTCCACATATAAGTGACATCATGTAGTATTTGTCTTTATTGATCTTATTTGGATCCTTGTTAGAGCCAACGAGCTATAGAAAGATATTTTCAAAACAATCATGGTATTTTGGCTACAAACTGGAAATACAAATATAGATGATATTTAGCAATTGTTAATTTTGTTGGCATGGGGGCATGGTGGTTAACTTCTAAAAAGTCCTTAGAATATAAAGTTGCATGCTGACAATATATACCAGTGAAATGACATGATGTCTGGGATTTTTTTTAATATTCTTGAAAAAAATGTTGGGAGAGGTGTTTAAAGGAAAAAAAAGTGTTGCAAAATGTTGGTCACTATTGAAACTCATGAGGGGTACATGGGGCACATTGTAGGATTTTTTTGTACCTTTGTGTATACTTGAAATTTGTTTTAAAAATTGGTAAACAGTGTCTCCATGACGACCCTGAGTGTTTCCGGTCCAGATATCTGAGTAGGTTTTCCACATCTGGACGCCCATCATACTGCAGAATATGTGAAACGGACTGTTGAAGTTTGTCCCTAAAATTTTCTGGCAAGATTTCCAGACTATTTTTACACTGCTGCAGCGTGATAAAATATCCCGTCATCATTAAGTATTCTTGAGGTTTTGTGTTTTTTTGGTACTAATTTATTAGGCAATGGTATGACATAGCTGTACATATTTTAGGTGTTTTCTCACTAATATCCTTGGCAACGACTGAACACATGGCTATTTCTAAACCATTTCCTTTAAAAATACAGTTGATGGAAAAAGTGTTAGGCTCTTGATGAGGCATTCTGGGGTGGCATATAAATATGTAACAACACATTTCAAAACCTTTCCCCCAAACCCAGGGTCAGAAGCTGTGACATTCTTAGTCAAAACTCAGAAATGAGGATGTGAAAACATAACTTCCCATGTCAGGCTCACAAATACGGCAGGAGGAATTGTTTGTTACATTTTCTATTAAAACAGCAGCTGTTTGATGCTCTGGGGTTCTCCAAGATGACAGCTGGAAAGCTGTAATCCAAAAGAAGGGCTAGCTCCCAGTGTCTAACCATATCCCCAGAAAGACATAGTCTGTTAGTGAAGTAGTCACAAGCTTGTCAACACCAGTGATGGTTGGTGTCTGCACATATTACAATACTGATATCGTTTATCATTTTGACACTTGCATTAGGATATTATCTTTATTTGGTGGCTGCTTCAGGCCTCAAATCCTAAAAATGAATAAATGTTTCACTTCAGTATTCTGGGATTTATTAGTATACACCTGAGACAAACTAAATAGATGGCAAGCCGTACCATTTGCCATATATATGTATAGAAGAGAATACGGTATAGTACATTTAACGTTATATTCTTTAAACTTAGAGATCCTCTTTAGAACCTTCATTATTCATATTTAGGGATTATACTAGAATTACCAAGCTTTAGCTTATCCAAATGACTGAAGTAAAAATCCTGCTTTGTTGTGAAACACCAAAACAATTCAAGAATAAATGGAAATGAATGTATGTTTCACATTATGTATCTACTGGGCTAGCTAACTCTTTTAAAGATACAGGATAATTTTTAACCTCCAATTCACTTTGTGCCTTTGACAGCCTCTTGCTTAGGCATAGCTGTCAGTGGATATGAGTTTTCTAAGAGAAGAGAAGGTCTTTGTGTCTATGATGGGTCACTTTTCCCTTGTAATGTTTGAGCTACACCATCTGATCAAAGTTCAAAGAGGAGTAACAAACAGAGAAGATAGCTGTCATTCTACGAGGAATAGGTGATGTCCACTGTGTACCAGAAAGGAGCTTGGATGGTGTCTGAGCTCGCCTGGGGCTTCTGGGTGCTGGTGACAAAGGCTGCCTGATTGCTTACTCAGGCTGAGCTCAGTGGTCCAACCAGCTTCCACCTACCTGGTACCTCTCCAAATCCCTTCCTAAGACAAAGAGTCTAGTAATACAAAAAACTCTAACCCATTTCTTGTAAATCTTTGCCCTCTTATACATGGCCTAAGGCTTGGTCTCTGATTTCCTTCCATTGAGGTATTGGGTAAAGTCAAGTCCAGCTGAATGGAGAAAAGGACCCCAAGGTCTACATACATTGAAGATCAACCTAGGGGACAGTTTAACATATTACCCCACATAAATTTTATTATAAAAACAGAATACTTGGGGCCAGCCTGGTGGCATAGTGGTTAAGTTCACGTGCTCTGTTTCATGGCAGCCTGGGGTTCACCAGTTGGGATCCCAGGCACAGACCTATGCACCGCTTATCAAGCCATGCTGTGACAGGCATCCCACTTATAAAATAGAGGAAGATGGGCACAGATGTTAGCTCAGGGCCAATCTTCCTCAAAAAAACCCCAGAATACTCTCCACTATAAAGTTTTTGGACTGTTACAGTCCCACCTGGTGAGATAGAAATTCCTTTTTTGAGACTTTTGCATACTCTCATTCTTCGGTCTCTACCCAGTCCTCAAGGTCCAGCTTACCCGCAGTCTTTCATCACAGCTATCTCCTGGGCTTCGCCATTCTAGATGCACCTCAGTTTATAAGGTTTTCAATACATCCCTCTAAAAACACACTAGTTTTGCCTCCAGGAATGTATTATTATCAGCTGGGTGATATTGAGTTCATTACTAAATTCATAAATGCGAATGAATTAGTATAGCACAAAATGTTATAACTCTTTCACTAAACAAAATGAGTGACTTTGAATAAAGTTACTTTAAATAGTTGTTTTCAAAAAAGATACTTAACCTCACTGGGTTGTGGAGATTAAATTTAATGCGTAGCACACCACAAATGCTGTTCAAATATAAAGTCAATACTAAGTCTTTGCCTATTATGCACAGATGATATTCAGTTAACTTTGAAAGTAATGATACCATGTGATTGAGCCTGCATTTGGCAATGTCCCATCCTAATGAACTATTGTTCTATTTATATAAGCGCCAGATATCCTATTTCTGGGGAGAGTACATTTAAGACATGGAAAATATTTTCAGAAGAATTAAGATACTTTTTTGAAAAACTCTCTTTAACAGAGTACATGCAAAACTTTTACTATAAATTGTAAATAGTGATTTAAAGATATAAACCAACTATGTATACCATTTGTACATAATAGCTATACATGTTATAACTAACATGGAGTAAGTCCATGCCAACTGACTCGTTTGTTACCAAGTAAACACGAATTCTGAAGCCCGCATTTATACCTAAGATAATCCCACAGGATGTGATATCTTTCAGTGAGGAAAAAGGAACTGGGTCACAGGATTATCCTAATTATACTAATACAAATGTAAACAGATACAAAGTAAATACAAAATGAGGAATCTAATCTGAGATAACCTAGTTAAATAACTGCCCCCCCCAAAAAGATCCCTGCAAAAAAGTAGGAAGGAAGAAATAAATTAGAAAAGGCACAGCAAGACATAAAGAAAAGGAAAAAAACCAAAAACAACGAAAGCAAAATGAAGATCTTATTTCCTAAATCTGATGTTCACTCAAGAGAAATATCAAATTGCCACATTTCAGTAAAGTTTGGATCTCTCTGTTCTCTAATGATAGGACTATGCAGAAAATGATCAAATGAATGTGACATCTCTTTTCCATGCCCCATGCCAATGGTAATCTGCCAGCATAGGGATGAGAAAGTGAGTACAAATATTTTTCTGTTGTGCTTGTTAGTGGTTATAAAAAAAATGTGGTAAAAAGTAGACAAATAAATAAAGTGAAAATACTTCTATAGGAAATACAAACTCCTTTATAGTCAATGGTACAACAAGAGGAAGTTTCAGAAGCCGAGGTTCAGGAAACCAATCCAGCTCCAACGTCCTTCCCTCACTTGACCGATGTGGACTGAAAATACGCTCAGGAATTTAAGAATTTACAATATGATTTTTATTGATGTAATCAAAAGTGGAGAAGACCAGTTTAAAATCAACCATGATTTTAAACAGGGGCTGAAAACTGTGGCTTAAGATTGTAAGTTTGTGAAAAATTTGAGCCAAAGAAAATATTCTTTACAAAGACAATAATCTGACTTAAAAGGAAAATTTAAATGTCACATTAAGAACTGGACTGTGACTTACTACTCAAAGCCATCTACAGCTTCAGTGCAATTCCAATCAGAATCCCAAAGACATTCTTCATGGAAATAGAACAAAGAATCTTAAAATTCATATGGGGCAACCAAAGACCCCGAATTGCTAAGGCAATCCTGAGAAAAAAGAACAAAGCTGGAGGCATCACAATCCCTGACTTCAAAATGTACTGCAAAGCCGTGGTGATCAAAACAGCATGGTACTGGTACAAAAACAGGCACACAGATCCATGGAACAGAACTGAAAGCCAAGAAATAAAACCGCACACCTATGGGCAGCTAATCTTCAACAAAGGTGTTAAGAACAGACAATGGAGAAAAGATAGTCTCTTCAATAAATGGTGCTGGGAAAACTGGACAGCCACATGCAAAAGAATGACAGTAGACCATTATCTCACGCCATACACAAAAATAAACTCAAAATGGATCAATGACTTGAAGATAAGTCCTGAAACCATAAACCTCCTGGGAGATAATATAGGTAGTACACTCTTTGACATCGAACTTAAAAGGATCTTTTCGAATACCATGTCTTCTCAGACAAGGGCAACAAAAGAAAAAATAAACAAATGGGAGTTCATCAGACTAAAGAGCTTCTGCAAGGCAAAAGAAACTAGGATCAAAACAAAGAGACAACCCACCAATTAGGGGAAAATATTTGCGAATCATATATTGGACAAGGGGTTAATCTCCACAATATATAAGGAACTCACAAACTGAACAACAAAGAAACAAACAGCCTGATCAAAAAATGGGCAGAGGATATGAACAGACATTTTTCCAAAGAAGATATACAGATGACCAATAAACACATGCAAAGATGTTCAACATCACTAATCATTAGGGAAATGCAAATCAAAACTACACTAAGATACCACCTTACGCAAGTTAAAATGGCTATAATGACTAAGACTAAAAATAGCTAATGTTGGAGAGGGTGTGGAGAAAAAGGAACCTTCATATACTGCTGGTGGGAATGCAAACTGGTGTAGCCACTATGGACAACAGCATGGAGATTCCTCAAAAAACTAAAAATAGACCCAGCTATCCCATTACTGGGTATCTACCCAAACAACTTGAAATCAACAATCCAAGGTAACATAAGTTCCCTATGTTCATTGCAGCACTATTCACAATAGCCAAGACATGGAAACAATCCAATCCAAGTGCCCATCGACTGATGATTGGATAAAGAAGATGTGGTATATATATATATATATATATATATATATATACACACACACACAATGGAATACTACTCAGCCATAAAAAAAGACAAATTCATCCCATTTGCAACAACATGGAAGGACCTGGAGGGAATTATGCTAAGCAAAATAAGCCAGACTGATAAAGACAAAAACCAGATGATTTCATTCATATGTAGAATATAAACAAACACATGGACAAAGAAAACAGTTCAGTGGTTACCAGAGGAAGGGGGGTCACAGTGGGCACAGGGGGTGAAGGGCAGCATTTATGTGGTGACAGTCAAGAAATAATATACAACTGAAATCTCGTATTGATGTAAACTATTATGAACTCAATAAAAAAAAAAAAGAACTGGACTGTGACTTCCGTTAGGTTGTATGTCAGCCTTTCAAAGAAGCAGTGAAAACTTTTGTAGCTTTTATTAAGGGAAAGAAAGGACATGTGTTAAGGTAGATAATTCTATTCAACTATGTAATTGAATATACATATAGGTTAAAACAACAAATATTTATGTGTATATATAAATGTATATATGTATATAATAAGCATTTATTTATTCAACAAATATTTATAGATGGCCTACTGTGTTCCAGGCATCATTCTAGGTGCTTAAGATACTTCAATGAATAAGACAATCAAAGAACCTTGCTTTTGTGAAACTTACATTCAAGTGGAGAGACACACAATAAACAATGACCCTGCAAATCGCTATATTCTATCGTACGTTAGAAGTTAATAAGATTGGAGGGGATTAGGAACGGGGCTAGGTAGGGGTTGCAGTTTTAGGCAGGGTGGGCAGAGTAGACCTCATTGAGAAAGCGACCATCTGTGCAAAAACTGAGGACTTTATAAGCAGAGCAAGATCTGAAGGAAGGGCAATCCAGGCAGAAGGAACAGAGTGTGAAGGGGTTCAGACATGCATTGTGAGAAGAGGAACAGCAAGGAAGCCAGCTTGACTAGATAAGGGAGGGAGAGTGGGGAGGAGTAGAAGAGATCTGAAAAGTTAATTAGGGAGCAGATCATTTTGGTCTTTGGAGAGGAGTTGGGCAGTAATTAAACACATCATATTCTCGACTAGAGACAGGGCACACAACTGCTCACTCCCCAAGGAACTCTCTGCCTGCTAGTGGATGAAACAATTAGAATGCGGTGTAGAAAGTGTGGCAGGGATAAGGTGGGTGCTATCAGAGGCTGCGAGAGGGACATCGTTCCTAGATGTGGAGATGGAGATAGACGACTTCCCCTAACAGACCCAAATTTTGAAATGTAAGTAAAATTCAGCCAGGGGAAGAAAGGAGAAGGGTTTTCCAGCCTAAGAGAGCAGTACATACACATTATTCAATTAACAAATAGTTATTTGACACTTATTCAGTAAGTTCTAGGAATAGTTTTAGGCATTGGGGGAAACAGTAGTGATCAAAACTGACTTTTTTTTTTAAATTCTTGCTCTCATAGAAAAGGGTAAAATCAATAAGGGGTAAAAGGACGGACTATTCAGGGAACTTCAGGTGCTTTAGTGTGACGTGTGGAAAAGGCATTTGTGGATGTGACCAGGTGGTAAACAGTAGCAGATCCTAAAGGTCTAGATTTCATGCTAAGAATTTTGGATTTTATCTTGAAGAAAGGTAGGGGGATGGGTCTCCTGAAGGATATTCCTCTGGGGAAGTGCATGGTTTCTCTGAGCCTACATCAGATGGTGAAAAGATTATACAATTGAGAATATAGGAGACAGACTACCATTGTTTTCAAAAGATAGCTTCCAATGGCCTTCCCCCGCCCACTTATGATGTTTGGAAAGAAAACACAACTGGGAGAGAAGATGTTAGGACATAGCCTTATATATGTAAGAAGCTTGGGAGTGTTTACACTGTTTATGATTCATTGCTATTCCCTTCTCCATGGGAAAATTTCACTTGTGAAACACTTACATTCTTCCGTTGTAAAACAAAAGCTTAAAAATAATACCCATCCATCCTTGTAAAACGACAAGCCAATTTAAACTTGGGGGGAAACAACTTGAAACAGGTTGGGGAAGGGTCCGGAGGGCTTTCATTTACTGACTTGTGTTAGTTTACTAGATAAGACACACTCCCTTGCTTTTATGTGGGCTAATCTCCCATTGACCCCCAAGGCCGTACTGGAGCATCCATCACAAAGTAAACAGGAGTTTTTTTGCTTTCTGATTGTATCCACTGACACTCTTTTTCCCCCTGAAGATAGATCATCTTCTCCTTCAAATTACTTTTCATTATCTGAAGTCAATCTAGATTTTATTCCAAATCTGAATGCAATTTGTAGAAAGTTTTCTTTTGGTAAGTTGTAATAGAAAACAAGCATGCCATCTTCACATTCACACATATTTTTAGATATCTAAATTTCTTAAAACCTCAAGCATTCCTGTAATTATATTATCAAGACGAGTTTTGTGTTTCCAAAACAGCGCCACAGTCCTATGCAGGTGATAGAGGTAGTTAAGAATTAGCCCTGGCATGGAGCCCTGCAGGCTGATTTACAGGCTCAAAGTTTACTGAGCCAGATGCTGGTGTTTTAAAAAAGCATCGCTAAGCTTCTCCAAGAGGTAAAATGAAGTTCTTCTAAAAAGTCACCAAAGAATCTGCCTCACTTAAGAAACCTGTGGCATCTAAGGTGATAACAGAGCCGAGTCGTTTCAGTCTGGCTGCCCAACTTGACTGAAAACTTAGTGACAGATAAAACGTAAATCAGAGCCCTTATCATTCTGCTTCCTTGCTTGCCAAATGGGGGGTTCGTTTATCAGCGACCTATAGGCCCACTGACTGCTTTCCCCCTTAGTGCTGGCCAGTGGGACAGAGCCGGCTGGAAGCTAAATGGCTGTTCTAAAACGTGTTCATGTAAACAAGCCAGGGTAAGACTTCCTTGAGCTGCCAGTTAGCGAAGTGTCATCCATCTCACTAAACTGTACATTTGATAGGGGCATATCATCGATATCTTGAAAAGAAAACAAATAAAAAGAAAAAAGCCAAGTTCCCTGCTTTAGGCTGGGACCTCTCATGCTGATAAAAGTACTAAGAATTAAATTGCTTGGGCCAACAATGCCTATGGCTACTTATTCAAAGGAAGGTAGAGATTGGGGCAAAGAGGCAGGAGTTTTTTTAAAGACATTTAGAAATATCATTGGAGTCCTCCAAAAAAGCCCATCACAATCACTTTAATTTCCACTAAGTACCGTACTAGCTGAAAAGTATGTTTGCCTAATATCTAAAGGAACAATTCCATGAGCCTATTGAAGAGATGTCAAAATTTGTTATTTTTTTATCTTTTCATATGCTTACAGGAACAACACGATTTTCTAGGCGTAGATGCAAATTTCACAACCCAGTCCAATATTGCTACTCTGGCAAAGCGATTTATTGATACTCGGAAAAAGTTGTCATCTTTTATACAGACACTAGTACCCCTCCCCCCCACCTCCAAAAAAGTAACAACAGCTTGGGTGGCTCACTCTAGGATCCTCATCAGTGAGAATATGAGTCTCTCATTTGGGAGAGTTGATAAACATGTTTTCTCACATAGCTAGGGCAACTCTACTTAGAAGGAAAATATGTGACCTTTATAAAAGGCCAAATAGTTGTGTGCTGGCACTGAAATTAAAATGATGTGTCCAGCCAAAGGTAGAATAAATGTCTGGGAAGTAATTTTGGCATTGTTCAAAATGTTTGGATATGAAGTTAATAGTTTAGGAAGAAGTATAAACAATAAATTCTTTATAGGAAGACCAAATTAAAATTACTTATCCTCAGTAACAGAGTAAGAGTAAGCCTAAATATATTCCAATAAGTGATGAAATCTGCTATTAACTTCCTTCTGTGGCAGAAACTTGAGATGCATATAGATGTGCGTTATTTTGACCACACCCAGATATTCTACCATGTATTGTGCGAATAGTGAATACTACTTCCTCACTCAAGGTTGATTCATAGCCGCTGAAAACTCAGATGTTTCCACTGAAAAACTGATGCATGGATATAAATATAGAGAAAATAAACCTGTGACTTACCAAAGATATCAGCATATGAGTTTACTAAACACTATGAAAATGGAGGCCAGAAACATTTGTCTAAAATAACGCCAAAGGCTTCCACTCAAAAAGCTATTTTGGATGTAGATTTCAGGTAATGCATCACAGGTTATAAACCACGTTTTTCACTTGATCAGGGATTTCTATTTAAATAGAATGTGTTTTCTTAGAGCTTTTGTGCTTCCATTTGGTTTTCTCATGTTGATATAGGTAGTGACTATTTCTTCACCTGGTAATTTTAAGCCATACTACCAGAAGAACTTATCTTGCAAAAGATTTTAAAACATTAATATTTTTAGAGAAATTATTGATAACTTACTAAAACAGAAGGCTGATCTAACACTATATCTCACTGGCAAAAAATCCAACCTTTGTTAGACTTAAGTGCAGCATTTGCTGATCAACATTTTGCTGTGTAAAGGTATTGGACCAGAATTGGGGACGTGGGGATTTCTGCCACATTTTAACTGCTTTCTCCACCTAAGCTGTGGAAGTGCAGACTTTCTGGTTTTTTATTATTATTACTCATATATCTACTCATTGTTTTTTCATCAAATATTTTTGCATGGCTACTATGTCCTATAGCATATATACACATTTAATTATATAATCAATACAATATACTATGTACACAAGGGCATATAATTAAACAAAAAGATATTACAATACACTGTTTCAGATCTTGAGGAGCTTTCAATCCAGTTCCAGATATAATATTTTGATAAATTTGCATGAAAATTTTATGAGAATGATGAGATGTCACAAAATAATGTATTTTAAAGTAAATTTCATTAATATCTAAGGAGAGAAATTAAAGATGGCTCCAGTTAGAAGCTGACTGTATTTGAAAGGCTAGTAATCTTGTCCTGTCTTGTCACCAACTTTCAGAAGCACTCCAAATATCTGAATAAGTACTGATATTGGGGTCGCTATCTTAAATTGTCTTCTACAACCTTATACTTATCTAGGACTTCAGAGAAGACCTTACCTTATTATCATTGCCCTCAGAAAAAAAGGAGTCCCAACCTGTCTCAAGTGTTAAACAACCCTGACTTTTAAGAAATCATTTGAGTTAACCTCCAACCTTCCTGCTGCAATCTTCCCTTGTCTCACTGTGTCCCCAAAGATGCTTATTAAGTTGTGTTTTGCCATTCTCTCTTTCAAGCTGAATAATGCCAATTCCTGTTTTTTTCAGAGGTAGTCTTTTAATTTTCAAGTATACTGTTGATATTATTAGATTTATTTTCCATTTGGTATTATAACAACTCCACTGCTTTGATCAAGAACTAAAAGCTCTGGGAGATAGCCTGGTTTAGTGGATTAGAGATGGTCAGGAAGTATTTCACCTCTAGATTATTGGATCACATCTGGTCCAGGCAATCATGATACCAACATAGGGGACTCTTCATTTGTCTACACCAGCACTGTCCAATAGAAATATAATGCAAGTCATATATGTAATTTTTAATTTTCTCGTAGTCACATTTAAAAAAGTGAAAAGAAACAGGTGCAACTAATAATATATTTCATTTAACTCAGCATACCCAAAATATTATCATTTAAACCTGTAATCAATAAACAAAATTGAGATAGTTTACATTTTTTTATGGTATCTTTGAAACCTAGTACGTATTTTACACTTGCAGCACATCTCAATTTAGACTAGTCACATTCACGTGTTCAATAGCCACGTGTAGCTGGTGGGGACTGTATTGGACCACGCAGGCCTCCATAAAACTAGAGGGCAGTGTCAGTGACGTTAGCTTAAAATGTGAACATCTTCCCCGTGGATAGGCTCAGCGGGTAGGAAAGCTGAATCCGTTCTCCCTATTAGAGGTGGTCCTTGTTCTCGGTCTCTGTGCTATTTATTCCAAGTCTGAACGGTGGTCGTTATAGTCAGTTTTATCACATTTCAAAGTATTCAAAAATTCTACATCAAGTCTACAAGCGTAATGGTAATTACCTAATACTCCTTAATGCAAAGAGACATTAGGTGTGCCTTTTCTTGTGTGTTTACCATTTAGCGCAGCTCTATTTCTAGGGTTCATCAGCCAGTCCAGCAATATTTATTAGGGCGAGGCATTGTTAAAGCACTAGGGACAAGCCATGAGGGACACGGAGTTCTGGTCTTCAAGGAACCTCTATTCTAGATCCACTCAAGTAACATTATTTCTACTTTTCACAGGTTTTGTCTTGTGAGGGGTTTACATGGGCTTAGCAGACTACTCGCTCACCCAGTATCCTCTTGAGTATTAAGAAGAAAAAATATCCTGAGTCGTTTTTTCTTTTGTCCTGTAACATTCAATTTGGCAAGTTTTCTAGGAAATAAACTCCCTTGGAAACAATTAAATCAAATTTTTCACATTTTTCCTTTTCATAAATACTTTGTAATTAACTGTGTAAAATAGTGATATTTCATCTTGTCTTGAGTACCATATTATATATGATCTCTTTCCTCTTAAAAAAAAAGCAAAGAAAAAAATACCAAAAAAACCCCAAAGAATAGTTGAAATAAAAATCATAAAGTAGAATCCGTAGAGATACAAACGTCTGTTAAATGAACCACCAATTTCAAGTGTTCTGTGGGCAGGAGTTGCCTATTGACAGACGGAAGCTCACTTAAGAGCTGACAGAATGACTCCCTCCTGCACCTAGGGAATTAAATTGTTTCTCGTTTCAGTTGAAAGTTAAGCTCAAGTTCTCATTAGATGTTCTACCAGCTTCTAACAAAGCAAAGCGCTCAGGACTTCGCTTGGCACAACATACCCTTTCCCTCTATTTATCAGCTGACTTTAATGTTCTCTCTTTTTAGCCTTCAAGTTTCTGTGACCTTAATATGACATTTTAGTTGGGTGATTAATCGCTGTTAAATGGCACCGTGCTGATTAAACGAAGGCCTTTTTGGCATAATAGTCAGTTACAATGCTGCGATTCAGTGCGATAAGCTTAAACATACACAATTAGATGCAGTAATATCTAATTTGTCAAAGCTCTTGTGGCTTAATTTTCTGCCACGAAGCTTGAAAGAAACAGTGACTGGACAAGAAGCTCCAGATTTATTGCTTAAGTACCTTCAGTAAATTGATCTTGCCCATCACGTAATCTCATTTTGGACATTTTGGGAGACAGTGAAGCTCAACTAGCCTGAAACCTCCTTAAAAATGGGCCTCAGGGTTCCTGATCACAGAACTTGAAAGCGGAGCAACGAGATATGACTGTCTCTTTAGAGGCAGACAACAACTCATTTGCCTGGCCAGAGCTCTCCTTTTAGGATAATTGCATGAAAAGAATAAATGTCAGTAAAAGGATGAAAGATTCATGTAGGGAAATAAAAATATATACTGAGTCCTGAAAACATCATACTGAAACAGGCCACAGCGCTATTATGTGAAAAATAAAACAGGAGCAGCTGACATTTCGTTTAAACAGGTTATTACGATCATAATTATCTTATCCTAACAATAGTCAGCTTTTCTGGCACGGGTTTTCAAGCAGGCTAGTACTTTCTAAGTAGAAGAAAAAGAAGATATCCTTCTCTTGCAATTTTTGAAATAACAATTACTTTTCCATTTGATAAATAGGAAAGGAGTAAATAGGAACATTTTCTTCAGATTAAATACGAAAATCATCTACTATTTTAGCCTGATAAATACACAAATAGTAAAGCTTATATTCAATGAATATCCCACAAACATTTATTGGATTATTGAAGGCATTGCTCTAGATGCCAGGGAGATAGAAAAATTAGTAAGGTGATAGTCTTTGTTTCTGGAGCCTCTAGTGGATATAGATAGTTATTATATTAGACAAAAAGCATATGCTGTGATAGAAGTGCAAAGAGATTAATCTTACCTGGAATAGTATATAAGGCACAAGGTCAGCTCAGGAGGAGATGCAAAATTGGCAAGAGCTACTTAGCAGGTAGTATTTGAGCAAACCCTTAACAGGAACATAGAATTTCTCTTTATAGATAAAGGATATTGCAGGGAGGGAAAAGGACATGATAAAAGCAATGCTGTAAAAGTGCAAGGCAGAATTATTTCATACCTAAGAAAGTATTTTTAAAATATTTACACAAATTTTCATACTTTCATATCAAATATCAAAGTTGGTCTAGTCATTAGGATACACACTAAGAGATTCCCAAAAGAACAGTTGCTCGAACAAGATGGAAGTTTGGTTCTCTCTCATAGAGGAACTTCAGTATGAGTTGGCTGTCCAGGGCAAGCAGGCATCTGTGCTCCACAAGGTCATACAGGGACCCAGGCTCCTTCTACCCTATTGACCTGCTAGACTCGGGATTGCCCTCATCCAAAAGGTTGACACTAGCTCACTAGAACCACGTCCTTGTTCCTATACCTAGATGGAGAGAAAAAGGTGGGAGGCAAGAAGCTTCATTTCTAAGGAAGTGACCCAAATGTTGCACACAATAGCCAACAGTGAAGGTCCACCTAGGAGGCTTGTGTCTTGTGGAAAATCCAAAGAGTTCTATTACAAATATGAAGAAGGGGAGATTGGATACTGTGGGACAATTAAGCAGTTTCTGACATAGTAGGTGCTCAGCCAATGTTAATTCCTTAATGAATGAATGAACGATTAAATGAACAACTGAATGTCTCTATGTTCTATACAAGACTCAGTCTAACACAGGAATCAGTAACCTCTTAGTGCCTTTTGTAAATCTAAAGAATTGAAGAGGAGTTGTGCCAGATGTTTCTTGGGAGGAGTTTGTGTGTGTGTGTTTGTGTGTTTGTGTTTGCAGTGTGTGGTAGGGAGGATAGTGAAGGGAAAGGTGAAGAAAATCTGACCTGCCAGAGAATACTGGGGTGTCACTGGCAACAGCAGTTTCTCTTAGTTGCTCCTTAATGAAGCAAACAATTTCTCAACCTTAAAGAGAAGATTGTTTCTAGACCTATGCCCCACACTGGGACCCTGGAATGACATTAGCTCCACAGCTCTCTACCAGCCATGTCTCCTCATCATCTTGACAGTCCATGCTCATCTCATGCCTTTGATTCAGCTGTTATGCAACAGGCTTTTTCTCTGGAGGAAGCACATGATGGAATCTTACGGCTCCAAGTCTCTAAGACTTCACGTCTTCATCCTTCTACTCTATTTATATTTTCATGAGAAAACTGTGTCTATGGTTTCGGAAGGATATCTTTAGGATTACAAACCTGAGTTCTAATTGTATTTTATGTCTGGCTCCAAAAAGAAACTTCATATACATAAAAAGTTTATCTACACACATAAATATATAAGTATACATGTGTGTATACATAATACATATACATACATGTGAATGCATAGATACATAAATATATAATTTAAAGCATACCAAATTAAAATGACTACAGATTCATTGAAGACAAGGATTTGTTTCCATATCTCACAAGAGAACACAGTCTAGAACTCAGAGTAGGAGGAAGTGAATAATATGGGATTGACTTTAATGAAGCACGTAATTCTAATGTCGTGGAAGTTTGGTCATAAATTACCACATGTGCACCTCTTCATATAGTGTTATTAATCTATGAATAACTAGGAGTCTTAGAAAAGAGGTAAATTATACATGTCTGGAAGTAACCACGGATATAGAGAGAATTTCAAAAGCAAGGAAAATTGATTTGTATTTTTATAAATATGGCACTTCTAACAGACAAAAAGCAGCATAATGTAAGGATAGAGATGGAACTTTTATCAAAAAGAAGACACAATGTTTTCATTATCTGATGAGGTCAGTCATCAAATCTGATTTTTGTCATTCTGTTGTTGCCACAATTCCAGGGAAGCCTATGTGTAGACATTGTCTTCATATTGAATGCTGCCTAGAACACTGCAGGTACTGAAGTGCCCTGAAGTCAAGGAAAGTGAGTCACTGGAATCTTCATTCATTCATTCACTCCTCTGTTCATTCACTCACTGAAGGAAATCCAGGCGATAATTTAAGACCTCTGCCTTCAAGACTCTTACCGTCTAGTAAGGAATTTATATTCTAGTGGAGTGCTGGTGTCTACATTTTGATCTTTCACACCTATCTTTAAAGAAATTTTGTGTATGCACCCTTCATTTTTGTTCATTTATCTATAAATATGTGTACTTCCATGCTAATTACATATATCAGAAAGTATACAGAAATATAAATTCTTTGATAATGACAGATAAAAAGGAAATCATATTTTGAAATAAACTTGATGGCTTCATATTATCATTAGTTAACATCTCACCACACAATATGTACTTAACGAAATGTTCAAGTTAAAGCCGGTGGATATAAATCTTTTTTGATAATTTTTTCTTTTGGCTGACCACTTAACACATAGTATCAGACTGTCAATGTTTTCATCATGCTTTATGGCTGGCAGAATATTTATTAATAGTAGAATACATATTGACTATGCTATTTTCTTTTTGGTCCCTTGGGTTTGCATTAATAATGTTGTTTTAAGTGGCAATTTATCAGAAAGAACATTTTTAAGCTAGATGTTAATCATGTGGGGGGTGTTTTAGCGATAATCATAAAGCTACACAACCAGAAACATACAAAAACTGTACTATGTTGCAATATGCAGAGATGATCAAATGATCTAATGAAGACACCACCTCCTCACAGTAAAGACAGCACTCTTATCTCAGTTTACTTTGCATAGAGGGCATGACATGCAATCTTCTGATATACAGGACCTATGCTGAGGTGAGAATGAATCAGTGACAATTTAAGTATAATAAAGCTAAGTTCTTTCTTTTTTTTAGATAAAAAAATAAGTATGAAGAGAAATTCTAATATTTTTATTGCAACCTAATGGATTGTTTTGTGTACCGCACTTTGGAGACCACTGTAGAAGAGAGTTGGGATTAAAATAACTATTCTAAGAGATTTGAGCCATGTTGGTTTCAAAGAACCAAGGAATCACGGTGGTGTAACTTTTTTGTGGTTTAATATTTAAGATTCAATTCTTACATCTTTCATAGTGATTAGGTGCACCACCTTAGACCAGGAAAACAATTACCACTGTGGAAAACCTTTGGTTTCAGGAAAAACTTTCATCAGAACCCTTGGATCAAGCCCTAGAATTCATAGGTCAGACTTAAAAAACAAAGTGATGATAGAATAATATAAAAGGTTAAATAATCCAGTACTGCAAATTATCACAAACCAGAGGTTGTAAATGAAGAGATTAATTTGCATTTAGTGAACGAAAGGAATCATTTAAAAAGAATATTAGTCAGGTCTGGGCCTTGTGAAGAGGCACATTTTGGCTGGAGAGATACTTCCTCAGGGGAAACTAAGGAAAACAGCAAGCAGTGTGAATAGAAGGCAGCAAGGTTAATAGATTATTTTTGTTTAAGTAATTGATGTCTTTCACCTATAGATACAAACTGAAATGTGAATTGCAAGTGCAGCTTGGGGAATAGCCAAAGCTGAGGAATTCTGAGTTGCAGGGTGTAGACTGATGGAGAGAACTAGATCAAACGCATCTTTTTGGTCTGGTCTTATGTCATATTGGTGACAAATAAGGCTTAGGGTAGAGAATTCTAGACTTTTAAAAGATCACTTCTTTCAGTTCCTTCTTCTTTATAAGAAAAAACGGTTTTAAGATTTATTGAACAGTTAATATGTATTAGACATTATGTAATTCAATCATTACATGACCATGCAATATGAATATTCCTACCTTGCAAATGAGAAAGTGGAAGCCAGAGCCACAAAGCTGGTGACCTTATCCCCGCCTGTCTTCAAAGCCAATGCTTGGGTCACTGCTTTTAGGTCAAAAAAACAGTAATACAGCATGAAATTCTTTGCCTCCCTTAAAAATAACAGAAAGAAATAAAGGAAAGCAAAAAAAACCCCCAAACAATTTAAAAGCATGTATTTAGGACTTTTATAGATTTTAAAGAAAACAGTCTAATTATTCTTATCACAGGTAAGAATGTTAATGAAAATCTCATGGGAAGACAAAGATAATGCAAAGACACATCGATGGGCCTTAAGAAGTACTGATTAAGGGAACTTGGCTACCAGAATTGTTCAAGAAAGACATCAGAAAACTCTAGGGAGCTGTCAAAGGGAAAAAAGAAAAGCAGAGAATTTGAAGGGGTCTGGAGAGATTGAAATTTGTCTGCATTGCACCTTTCTTTTGACAATTCACATCCATCTTAAGCAGAATCATTGTTTATTCTTGTTATGCCAGGTTTCCTTTTCTGGTCTGTTGGTTCTCTAGGGTTTTGTAGGCCAGTAGTTTGAGTTTTCAAATTTTAAAAGCATTTGGGATTTCAAAAAGACAAAATATAAAGGACACCCAGCAGCACAGTTTACTTAGGAGGTTTCAATCATGATAATCTGCATAGTGTATAAGAATTCCTACCTCTACTGTCTGTCTCTTTTCTCTTTAGTGTCTGGGGAAAAGCCAAGAACCCCTTCCTCCAACTTAAATAACCTATAAAATTTTGGTGAAATTATTTTGTCCCATGTTCCTGATTCTTTTTCTGCTGTAATGAACCCAATGAACTTGTAAGAGCCGCCAGTGACAGTGTAATAAACTGGGTCATGGGCAGAGAGTCAAGTGCTGCCTTATGACTTCACTGTCACTACCTTATGGAATTTGGCAAACCTCCTAAATGCCAGACTACAACCTAGGTTTGCATTCTGTGGCTCTTGAGATCTCAGAGACTTACTGCAGCCATGGCTGAGAAGGAATGAACCCGTGAAGAGGTGCCAAGCTGAAGTGATCACAACTTAATCTGAGCCAAAAGGCATTTCTTTGCAGCAGGCATAAAGCAAGATTAAACTCCCATAACCCATACATAACACAGAAATCATTGCTAAAGAGATTCAACATCATGCCAGACATGAAGTGAATTATTTCTCTCCATCCCTGTCTCACCACAGTTTCCTCCCACTTGGTCACACATGGTAAGCATTCATCTAACCTCAACTACAGTCCCTTAGTCTTATCGCTAGATCTGCACTCCCCTGACTTGAGCACGATGGAGTACATATTTCCAATGTAAAAAGACTGACATCATTATTATTTTAATTACCTAGTTGCCAGTTTGCATTCTTTTTCTCCCTTTCTCTCTCTTAACATCACTCCCATCTCCCACTCTATCCCAGCACCACCCCCCGAAAAAATTTAGTTTTGCTACATTCACTGAAAAATTATTATAAGTTTAGGATCTCAGACTCCATGGTAATATAGATTGTTTTCATGTCATCTGCAAGCTGTCACCATACATTTGGCACCACTAAAACACTGACTGGAGGAATGATGGCATTGTCATATCGAGGTCTTTTAACTATTTTGTGACTTTTTTAGTATTTAGAAAATGAACAACAGGGTATTTTCTTGGACATTTTGGCCAAATGAAAAACTGGTTATTAATTTATGTTATGTTTGTCAGTGAGGTCCAAAATAAAAATTGTTAGCATGTTTCATTAATGGTGACCACGTACACAATTTTGCTGTTTACAAAACTGTGTTGTAGTTGGGTCTCAGTGTACATTTTACACACACACCCGTTTTTAAGGCCTGTGTGTTTATATGTATGAATTAACTAAAATATTTTCAGAGACTTAATGAAGAGAGACAATACAGGAAGTTTCGATTTCCTCAAAGGACCTTTTACAGTTTTCATTGCATTTTTTTTAAAAGAGAGTTTTGACCACACACACATACATTCTCGAACTTGGAAGACTAGTTTCCTGTTATAATCAACACAGATTACTTTTGGACTTAAAAAAACTCAGACAAGTCTTCTAAATTGTTGAACTCTCTGGGTACGTGGATCTTCTGCTTTGTTAGGTTTATTTACTTTACAGTTTCCCTTCTTTTCTCGCTTTACAGCCTGTTCAATATCACTGACGAAATCATAGAAAGAACTCCAGCATCATCTGACTAAGCCACAATCACTGATGCAAGAGAATGCTTATTTAAAGAACCAGGGTAGGTGGTGATCTGCGCTATTTTTAAATCACTATATGGCTAGAAAATATAAACATTGCTTCGAATTATAGAATGTCTTCATATATTTTATAGATTTATAATTATTTTCTCATCAGTGACTCATTTGAAAAACTACACACTCCAATAGTCATAATTTTTAAAGCAAATTATGTATTTATATTTTTTCTCCTTTCCTTGATACTGTTTTAAGTCCTAAATTTTAAGACTATTTTCTCCTCATGATAAGTTTTTTGTTGTTTTGCGCACACATATAGAATGTCTACTTATAAGTTTTGACCACCTGAATCCAACCGAGTTTTGTCTGTCAGGGTAGACATCTTAGGGGAAATAAACTTACTACAGATTTGTCCTAACTTCAGTAACACCCATCCATAAGTGGGCTCCAAGTTGTTACTTTTGGTAGTGGCACTTGAGTTGAAGAGAGGGGATTCTTCAAGCTATCTGGTGACCAACAGGAGGGTCCAGAAGAAGATGGAGAGTGGAAAGAAGATGGAGAGGTGAGAATTGCTCCAAATGCTCACATGACCAAGGAAATGTGATAACATTCGCCTGATGGACAATACATGAAGAGAGCAGTTTTGGGCAAAAGTTTATGTTAATAAAGAAGATAATGGTATACAAGAAATCTGGGTGAAAATCCCTAATAACAAAACAAATCACTTCTAATTTCTCTTATTTTTTATTCCACAAAGTGAAAATGATTATATTCAATTGGAAACCTTGGCACCCCATACATGAATCTGTATATGCTTCTGTCTTTATTTTAATAGAAAAAAAGAATCATGTTTCATTATGGAATTTCCCACAGGTTGCCTTCTTGAATTACTTCTTAGATTTTAGAAAATAGATAACAGAGTATTTTCTCACTTATCTTGGCCAAATCTAATTTCTGGATTAGAATTGCTATCCAATTCTTCCCTCTATTAGGTTGTAAGGAGGAATAACCACGTATTCGCTCAATATTTATTTGGCCTCCACTATAAAACAGGCTAATTTTCAGGCATTGAGGATACAGCAGTGAACAAGACCTAGTTTCTGTTCTCAGGGACCATCTGATCTAACTGGGATATGGAGACAGCACTGGGTGAATAGAGAGACAACTAACTAAATAGGCAATTCCAAAACAAGGAGACAAACGCTATTACACAGATAGACACAGACAGCTCTGCGGTTCATAATATTGTTAAACCTTCAAGAGTCTTTACTACGTGGTGGGCATAAAGCCAGCATTTTACATGTAATATCTCATTTAAACTCATAACCACTCTAAGGGGTAAGTCCTTACTTCCATTTTACAGATGAAGAAACAGAGACTTAGTAGCTTGCCCAAAGTCACCTGTTATTAAAAGTGATAGACTCGGAATTTGAACCTAGGTACTCTGACTCCTGGTGTCTTATAGCACCTTCACAGGATTAAATTGAGACTGAAGAATAAAAACATTATCCAAGAATAGGGGCGGTAGCTACCGTAGGAATACAGAGATTGATGTGGAGAGAGAAAATGACCCAGAGAAGGAAGAGGGCATGATATTTTCATGGAACAGTCACCAGTATAGAAGGGCTGAAGCACTGAGTTCAGGGAGAGGGAGGAGAGAGGGAGAGTTGATGACACACAAGGTCACACCTTGGAGAATGGCCTGCTTGGGAGTGGGTGCTCCAGACTCCTCGGGCTATGGAGGGGAGCCTCGGTGCTGCGAAGCATAGAAGCTTGTTGCATCTGTGAAGTTCCAAGGCACTTTGTTTTTGGTGAAATAGTGGCTTTTTCCCCAAAAACTTTTGTTCTAGAAGTTTAAAAGATGAGACAGATGACTTCTTACTTTATAGCTCAGAAAGTTGAACTTCAGCAGGGTAAAGTGACTCCCTCTTATTGGCACAGATTATGCCAGATTAGTCATTCTGAAGTACAATTCTAAACACGCTGCTCCTTTATTTCCATGTAATCATAAAATATTCAATTATGATCGACAAAAATTACAAATTCTTATATTGAAAAAGTCTGTTATTTTTCACCTCATTTTATATATTATATACATTCATTAGAATCACTTAGGAGACTATGAAATAAATAAGTAGAATGTATTTTCTTTCCCACCAAGTTAATATTACATATTTTTCATATTACAGCACTTTGTCACAAATTTGGTTTCATCAGAGGGTACAAAGAGCGCTTCAGAAAATAAGAAAACAAAGTGAGTCCATCAACAGGTTCGCTAATCTATCATTCCATATTTTCCTTCTGATAACCTTCACCTATCAACTGAGTCACCATTTAACTCTTACCATTCATCTTATCTCAACAAATTTCCTTCACAAAAAAAAGAGTCCGTTTGCCTCATAGATACAACTAGTTTTGAATGAAAATACGAAAGGGGTGTATTGTGTTCTTATATAACATCTAAAGATATTGACTACATCAACAAGGAAACATTTTGACAAAACAATGAGCCAGTACACATTTAAAAATTTTAAGAATGATTTTATAAAGTCATTGTAACTTAAAATTTGCCCTCATAAATTTCATATCTTCCCCTGACTCATCTTAGTGACAAATGAAGATTTGAGAAGGCTTCAGCTGAGGCACCGTGGGAATGTGTACACTTCAGTGACTTGTGCTGCTCTGTAACAGGTGCAAGCTTTGATGTCTTTTGAAAGCCCTGGAATCCTGGAAGCCATGGCAGAGCCCCCACAGGTGTCCCTGTGAGTTCTCACTCCTAAAGCGGAAGGTCCACATTAACCTGTCTGCTTTGCATTCCTTGCTGTGTCTGAAGGCAGAGCCCAGGAGTTAACTGTCCCAACACAAATGTCTCAGAAACTGTAGATCATGGTCATTCTCCAGTGTGTCCCTCAGCCTGCACATATTTTTTGGTAATCTACTAAAATAAAGTTACTGAACATTTTTGTGCCCCCTCAAGGAGAATCACAATGATGGACCTTTTTGCAAATTCCAAGGAGAGCAAGTAGAAAATTTTGTCTTTCCCGTTCCACTGGCCATGGCACTCTGTCCTCGAGGGTTGTCATTCACTAAAGCGAACTTGAGAGAGGTAGTCACTAACAATATGGACCACTACTTTTTACATTTTTAAAAACATTTCATCTGCACAGAAGCTTTATGTGTATATGAAGTTTGCATAGTTTCCAATACGAGAGACAACTGAGAGAGAAAAACTATATTTACTCATGAAACATTATTTTTTTAAAATATCATAAATGCTGGAAGTCAGAGAATTGAAACCTGAAATAGTTAAACTTGCAAAGAGACTCATTCATTACTTTTCAGAAAAGAAAATCTTCTTAAAGCTAAAACATCCAATTCTTGGTTTCAGTCCAAAAGTTCTGCTCAGTTGTTTTGAAGTTACAGGGAAAAAAATGTACTTTTCCTATCGTACCCATTGACATTTTTAAACAAAAATAATTCAAAGATATTTAAACAGTACAACTTCAAATGTCTGTTGTTAATCCACCGTGGGGAAGAATCTGCAGGAGAGAAAAAAAACTATGAAAAAATAAACTTGGAGTTTGATCATCCTTTCAAACACTGAATCAAACTAGAATCCTTCTAGGTTTATGATTATAGTATCAAAGTTGGGTTTATTTTTAACTAAAAGAGAATACAGATTCCTGCATTGTCTCTTCTAAAAGTATTTTTTAAGGGGAAAAAATTTTAAAACTGTTGTATTTAGAATCACAGGACAAAATAGTCACACGCCAGCAAGTTCTGTTTCACAAAGAAATAATAAATTAGCCTAATTATCCTACCACTTCAGAATACTTCTTGCTGAGACGTACTTTTTATTAAGATTATACAAAGTAAGTTTAATATGTGACCCTTCTCCATGTTTTTGTGTTATAAATTAAACCTAAATTCTATTCCTAAGCAGCCAAGGATGCATAATTTAATTTAAATGAAAAAATATATGGTACAATAGCCCAGAGATAAAAGCTTACAGATGTGTCAGTGTAAGTTACTTAGCCTCTTGCATTTAGAGAAAATGGTAAATCAATGGGTTTGAATTCTTGGGTAAGATATTTTATCTCTTGCAATTTTGGTTTCCTTATCTGTAAAATGGGGGTAATAGTGAGATTCTTGTAACAAAAGAGGAGACATATGCCAAACAGCATAGATAATATCTGGCACAGTACATGCTTAGCAATTACCAGTTTTCTCCCCCTTTCCTAGAAGCTAACATTCATTAATACAATCAAAAATTGTAAAATTAAGTGACACAATAATCAATACTAAACTAAATTTGAGTAATAAATTAATTTATTCTCTGTTGAGTCAATGTTTTTCAAGTTGCTGTTTACACACCATTAGTGCATATGAAATCAACTTAGTTGATTCTAACCAGAAAAGAAAAGAAAAAAGAGAGAAAATGTCACAGTATATCACATTTGGAAGAGTATTATTTCATTAAACTTTCATTTCAGTTACATGTATAGCGTGTCTATGTATTCTAGACTAGGTCACAATGTAGAATGTATTTCTTACTGTGGGTCGCAATTTTTTAAGAAATAAAAAACATTGCTTACTTTATCTGTTCTTCCTATTCTGACATCGTTTTCTATTTTTGAGTTCATGACGTGTATATAAAGATGATCTTGAGCATATGCTCGTGTTCAAAAATTTGCTAATGCATTTTCATCAACTGAACACATTTTCCAGGCCCAAATGAAATCAAATATTCTGGTTGTCTGGCCAAAAACTATAATTTGTTGAGCAATTACTAATTACAGGGCACTGTGCGATCCACTTTGGTCGCACTCTACACTCTTGCTTTTCACCACTAAACCATGACACGATCTCGGGTGGAACACCATTATGCAGCTTGGTAAGTGAAGAAATGGCTCCCATGGCTAGTGCTTCCCTGTCAAAGGTTTGCTGAATGCAGAGGGGTACAGATTAGGGAAAGAATGCACCACACAAAGGAAACCTCACATAGATGGTGAAGAACACTTTTCTCATGGAGCAAATTGGGTCTATCAGTGACTGGTTTAGTCATAACACAATTTAGCCTTTTAAAGAGTCAGAACTGTATAAATACAGTACAGGAAGTTCAAAAAGTAATATTTTAGAAACCACATTCTTTTCTGCAGAACAGACAGCACAGAAGGTTCCATTTCCCACATTAAAACACTCTGTCTTCTCCTTGGGACACAGTGAAACATTTACTAAGAAGTCTGAACAGCCAGGAGCATGAACCCTGATTCTTTCCACTGTGTTCACAAGAGCAATGGCTTCAATGGCAGTCCAGGATTCTGAAATAGCCTGTTGAGATTGCTTTGCTCATGCTCAGCAAGTATGAATCACTTTGACTAAGTATCGCCCTGCTTTGCAGAATGGTATTCTGACATTATTAATAGTTGGCTCAGTTAAGTTGACCACAATAAGAGCTTTCTCCAGCCTGAGATAGAGCCAATCAAGCCCTTGTGAATGTCAGCATTAAGCTTGGGGATGGACTCAGACCCAAATTTTAAAATATAGTAAACACTCTCCAAAGATATATTACAATGGGCCAGCTACTAAAAACCATCATAACAGGGCAATTGTGAAGTTCCAAATAAAATCTAAACTTTGAGTATATTATATGAGAACATATTATAGAATGGAACGTCCTAAGGGGATTTCCACAATACCTACTAAAGAATGCATTAGTCTACTTTTTTCTTCTTTTTTTACTTGCTTGCAGCTACTCAGTTCAAATCCAAATTAACATACTTTTTTATGATATCAGACGGTCTCAAAAATATCCTGTTTCAGAATTTCTCACTCATAAATGGCATGTACTCAGTAATAAGATGTTATAAAGAACCTTTAGAAAGTATTATGAGCATCACCAAGAGGCATGCTTCACTTGGGCCAAGCGTAGCAGTACCACTGACACAGGAAAGAGGCTTAGGGGTGTCTTCCACTTTAAATTGTGCCAATGAGTCTTGAACTAACACTCTTTCTTAAAAACAAAACTTTTCGATGGAATTCCAATCAGATTGGTCAAAACCACTGTATTTAGACTGGAAGCAACTTCTTAAATTACATAATTCATGTCCTTCTGAACCAGGGCAGTCGTTTAATGAAGAACCTGGAATTTGCCTGCTTTTTTCAGGAATCTAGGAAAAGATAACTTAGTTTTCAATGATAAACTTTCAGACTGCTCGTAACTTTATTTAAACCCCCACCCCCATTAGCTCAAATCTTATTTAGAACTGCATATTTAAAACAGTGATACCATTCAGCTTATGTTTTATTATACTGAGTATAGGAAAAGAATCATAATTATAACAGCATAAAGCATAATTTCTATACTTTCACATAGTGTTTTAGCAGCTGGTCTCAAAATTGCTTCTATCAAAGTTCCTTTTCTGTTGATTTTAAAAGAATCAATTCGTTACTTCTTTATTTTCCATAGTTATTCTCTAGAGTATATTTTCTAATTGTGTAATAAAGGCTCAGTACAGACAAATTAGAGAATATAAGAAAAATAGAGATGAAAACAAGAAGTTCCCTCAACACTGCCACATGAAAGAAATCACTGTTCACATTTAGATTGTTTTTTTTAATGAGGAAGATTTGCCCTGAGCTAACATCTGCACCAATCTTCCTCTATTTTGTATGTGGGATGCCTCCACAGCATGGCTGATGAGTGGAGTAGGTCCGCAGCCGGGATCCAAACCCGGGAGCCCAGGCCGCTAAAGGGGAGCATGCGAACTTTAGCCACTTGGAAATGGGGCTGTCACCAACATTCAGAATTTTATCCTTACAAATAGAGTTTCAATACATAAAGCGTGCATTACGATTTACAAAATGGATCATCATATAGCATATACAAGCCCAATAAACTATAAATCATAATAGCCTTCGTTATTAAAAGTTTTCAAAAATGTCTTTAACAGCTGCAAATTTTATACTCGTGGAATGTATAATAACTTAACTATTTTTATATTATTAGGCATTTAGTTTTCTTCCAATTTTTTGCTTTTATAATTTGTCACTGTGAATATTTTTTGCATATTCTTTGTATTTATTAATTTTTAGAAACAGAATTGCCATGCAAGAGATGTTTAAAGTTTTGATATATATTGCCTAAGTGCCCTCCAGAGAGATAGAAATAGTACCTTCTTCCACCTGTTTCATAGCTCCTAGCTGTGTTGGAGATTATCATTGTGTTAGGCAGCCTCTAAGATAGTCCCCTGTGATTCTCTCCCCTTCAGTGGGAGCTGCACATAATGCCATGCTTCGATTGAATAGAATATAGTAGAAGTGATGGGATGTCACTTCAGAGATTGGGTTATAAAAGGACTGCTCATGTCTTTTTCTCTCTCTCTCATCAGTTGCACTGGGGGGAGCAAGCTGCCATGTTGTTGGAAGCCCAGTGGAGCGGCAGATGTGGCATGAGTTTGAAAGAGGATCCGTCAGCCTCAGTCAAGTCTTGAGAAGACTACAACTTCATGAGAAAGGTTGAGGTAGAACCATTCAGTTAGGCTGCCTTCAGATTCTTGACCCACAGAAACTGTGAGAAACAGTTCATTATTTTAAGCTGCTGAGTTTCAGCATAAGTTGGTCAATAGTAATAGATAACTAATATGACCATTTTCCCCATCCTCAAAAATTTTCATTTGAATGCCTGTATCTATAGAAAGATTGAACATTGTTTTTCATTTTTTCATCAGTCATTTGTAGTTCTCTTGTTGAGAATTATCTGTCATAATGTTTTCCTTATCAATTCATATGTATTAAAGATACAACTCTTTAACCATCATATATGTTGCAGATACTCTTTTCTCAGTTTCCCATTTTTTTTATATTTCTCTAGACACTGAAGTTGTTTGATACAACAAAGCACTTCATGGGACCAGACTAGTGGGATAGTGGTTAAGTTCACACCCTCTGCTTCAGCAGCCCTTGGTTTTCGGGTTCAGATCCCAGGTGTGGACCTACACACTGCTCATCAAGCCATGCTGTGGCAGTATCCCACATACAAAATAGAGGAAGAGTGGAACAGATGTTAGCTCAGGGCCAATCTTCCTCATCAGAAAAACAACTGTATTTCAATTTGTTGTTAAAAAAATCTGTTCATGTTTCCTTTTATGGTTTCTTCTCTTGTATTTATGCAGAGAAAAGTCTTTCTCATCCCTAAATTAGAAACATATCCACCTATATTTTCCAATAGCTTTAGATAATAAAACCATGAATGTGTAACAATGTAATTTATTAAAGTTTTATTTGTATGATATAGGGTAAGGATATAACTTTTTCCTCTCCAAATAAATTTCTCATGGTCCCAGCAATATTTATTTAATAATATTTTTCAGACTAATTTAAGTTCTGTCTTCATATAGGAAATTCTTATAGTAGCAACTCCCAAACTGTGTTTCATGGACCCCAGAGTTTCCTTAGAATCTTTTGTGGGCTCCACAAGGTCAAAACTCTTTCCATAATGATACTAAGACATTGTGTGACTGTTTCACTCTCTTAGCATTTGCACTGATGAAGCAAAGTCAAAGGCAGGTGGAATTGCAGATGCCTTAGCATCAATCAAGGCAGCTTTACCACATGGTCCACTAGCATTATATTCTTCATTACATTCTTCACCTCCACACACTTGTACTCAAAAACAAACAGCAACTTCGTTTAAGAATGACTTTCATGAAGCAATAAAGTTGTTAATTTTATTAAACCTCAAACCTTGACTACACATCATTTTAATATTCTGTGTGACATAATAGGAAGAACACATAAAACACTTCTACTGCATAGTGAAAAATGATAGCTGTCTTGAGGGAAAACACCTGTGCGATTGTTTGAATTGAGAACTTTTTTCATGAACACCGTTTTACTTGCAAGAATGACTGACAGACAACAATTGTCATTCAGACTTAGGTATCTGGTAGACATTTTTCTTGGAAATGAGCTAAGTGAATTTGTCACTTCAAGGAAAACAACTTAAGTATTTTTTGCCAAAGATAAGATTTGAACTTTCAAGTGAGTATTGAATTTGGGGAAACTTGTATTTAACATTGTAATCTTGACAGCTTCCCAATACTTAAAGATATTTCTGATGAGATCAGTGATAATATTAATAAATGTGGGGTTTTTTTGGCATTGTGTCATAAAATCGATCAGCATTTACAAGATCCACATAACTCAATCCAAAATACAAGACAGGCAAATGGATTGTAGAGTGCAAAAGTTTCATTGATAAGGTTTCAAACTTCACATTGCAGCTAATCTTTGAGAAGCTATCACGAAGTGAGTTCTAATTCAGTATCAAAGAAGCATACTGATGTTTCTTCTCTTATCCAACTGTGAATCTGTGTGAGGCCAGATTTTCTTAATATACATCAACCAAAACAGTATAAGGCAATAGATTCGATGCAGAGCAGATATGAGAATCCAGCTGTCTTCTATTGAACATGATATTGAAGAGAATTGAGAAAATGTAAAGCAGTGCTACTCTTATCACTAATTTAATTTTATTTTATAAAATACAGCCTTTTAAATAAAAACATGTCACATATTAATATGTAATGGGTCTGTTATGGCTAATTTAAATGAATTAGTAAATGAGTATTTTAATAATTTCTCAGTTTTAATTTCTCATGCAGTAAGTATTAATAGATATAATCGACATAAACAAGACCTCTTTGGGATTCCTTCTTTCCTTGTCCATGTTATGTCTACCAGATCCTTTTTGTTTGTTTGTTTTTTGTGAGGAATATTGGCCCTGAGCTAACATCTGTTGCCAATCTTCCTCTTTTTGCTTGAGGAAGATTGTCGCTGAGCTAACATCTTGCCAATCTTCTTCTGTCTTACGTAAGACACCTCCACAGCATGGCTTGACAAGCTATGTGCAGCTCCATGCCAGGGATCCGAACCCGTGAACCCTGTTCTGCCGGAGCAGAGAGGGCAAACTTAACCACTACGCCATTGGACTGGCCCCTGGATCCTTTCTATCAGGATTTAAATATGCTCAAGTCCTAAAATACCCATAACCCCACCTTTTCTTCCAGATATTGTTTCTCACCTTCCCTTCAAAACCAAACTTTCTCCTCTCTCGGTTCCTAGGTAAAAACAAGCTGTCATAGTCTTTCTTCCTCAGTACCACCTCGTGCTCAGTCAACTTTGACGGCCCATCATACTCCATCTTGCTTTTAAATGTATGGAGTCCCTCAAGGCTCAGATCTAGGACTTCTTGCCTTATTCTTTCTTTCCTCTATCAATAAGTTCACCACTTTTGTGCATATATAAAAGTCCATCAATATTTATTTCCATATTGTATTTCATTTTATACAAGCACATGATTTTTCTTTTCTCCTTTTCATATTGCTATAAATATTTAGTTGAAAACAACTGCCGAAAAATTAAAATGCTTCATCCATCTTCTCTGTGGATCTATGAGCCAGAACATAGAATTAGATAGGGAGAAAGTGGATTAGATCCAACATTCTGCCAATTATGTTCCATCCTGACGCGTTTTTAATGGCTATACAAGGGTATATACAAGAGTTTGGAAAGGGCAGGCCCTTCTGATTTATATAAAAGACTTAAGCTGCTGCTAGTGGAAACTAGTTGTATAAGTGAATTAAAACACAGTCAACTACAAAGACCTATACTTCCCTTCAAGAAATTTATAAGCTTCTATTATCTGTAGCATAAATCACCCATACAGCTACATCAACCAAACAAAATTATAAAGATTATAATAAGGGGCCTAGTGGCTGGAATAATTCCAGAGAAATTTAACTTGTTAGGTCTGGTTTATCTTATACCGAAAGTTTTCCTCAATCTTGCTTTTATAAATGATCATTTCTTTGTTATCAGGTTTTCTGGGACTCCATTGCATCCAATTCCACTCCTAGCCATCAATTTTAATGTGTTTCATCAGTTGGACCTACCAAATCTACAGTTAGGATTTGTCCGTCTCTGCTTATACCATTCCACTCCCACAGTGAGGAAAATTCCATTTTCAGATTCCAACTTCTACAGCCCTTTGGTTCTTTTTCATGGTAACTTTCATAAGAACTGTTGGAATTCTTAAACCTTGTCCCTTAAAAGGTGGCTAGTTTCTTCTAAGCTTTTTTTTTTTTTAAGATTTTATTTTTTCCCTTTTTCTCTCCAAAGCCCCCCAGTACATAGTTGTATATTCTTCGTTGTGGGTCCTTCTAGTTGTGGTATGTGGGACGCTGCCTCAGTGTGGTTTGATGAGCAGTGCCATGTCCACGCCCAGGATTCGAACCAACGAAACACTGGGCCGCCTGCAGCGGAGCACGCGAACTTAACCACTCGGCCACAGGTCCAGCCCCCTAAGCTATTTTTTTTTTAAATGTAGTTGACACAAACCATCACAATTAGGTAAGCTCAGACTGCTGAATCTCTAATTACGTTAAGCAGGCTTAGAACAATGCCAATAAGCTATTTATTCTCTGTAAAAGTGCTAAAATGTAGATGTTCAATAAGAAGCATGATTTTATCTTTAAAAGAAAACAAATGTTTGGGAAACACTTTGCAGATTTTTGAAGCTATTTGAAAACCAGACTGTGGGAAGGAAAATACAGACTCAATTTCTAGAGATACTTCTGAGTGTAAAGAATGCGTCTGGGTACCTTAGGATGGGCCCTTTTATTTTATTTTATTTTTTTTACACAGCATCACTGTGAGATAGGTATCATTTTGCCCTTTTAGCAGACAAGGCAATCAAACTAGGTTAAGTAATGTGTCCAAGATCACACATTGCATTTTAATATAAAAAGTATGATATTTTTGAAATATTTTCTAATACACTCTCTTTTTTAGCTATACCCTTTCTACTATTAAGGGTAAGCCCAAAGTTTATTGTCCTATAAGGAAAAACGTTGGTATAGGACAGATCCTACAGTAAAGAGGTTATTGTTCAGCTTTGCTCTCAAGGCTATCTTTTTAAGCCTATGGTGAAATAAAAATTTTCTCACTTTCTTTTCCTCCTAGAGTCGACATCATTTTCAATGGCATCATGCCCTACAATGACAAAGACATTTGGTGATCATCCTCAATTCTCTATCCTCTCCCTCACTTTCCAAGTTCAGTGGTCACCACAGCCTGTTGATTTTACTTTCCAAGAAGAGTAGATATGAACTTCACTTCCTACTCTGTGTTCCAAATCTGACATCATAAATCAGGGTCTCAAGATTTCTAAATTGACTGTTAAAAATCCTCCTATGTTGTCCTTGTCTTTATTATGCAATACTCTATATCCCCCCTCATCCTCTTTACCATACTGAGAATAATCATTTGACAAACAAAACTGATGTTGTCATGCAACTTCTAGTTAAACTTATTTAATTAAGTTACCTACAGGATAAAGTCCAAATTAATTTGCATGGAAATAAAACACCTTTATGATCTTGTTGTTGCTTCTCTTTGCCTACATTTCTCCTTCCCTCCTCCTGTGCACTTTGCTGTCACACCAAATTACCGAAAGGTGCGAGAATATGCCCTAACCTTTCTCAACTACATGCACACATTACTTCTTTTGTTCAGAATGCCTCCCATCCTCTGGGGGAACTCCTAACCTAAATGTAATTTACTCTAAGATGCAGCCTGAACTCTAATTAATACTCACTCTTTCTTCTATCTCCTTTTCAGAGGTAAGCCCTTCCTCTCTGTCTCCCATAGAGTTGTGAATACATCTTTGTAATCACCTATGTTCATCTCTTCCACTGACCTAGAAGGCAGATTCCATGCCCTACTTACATTTTTAATTTTAGCTCCACTTAATAAAAATGTGTCACTTGAATGAAGATAAAAAGAAGGGTGTAGTCGCATAATTTTGACACTTCTGAAAACCCAAATCTGCCTGTGTGATATGAAAGTGAAAATTTACAGTGGACAATTGGCCTTGCCTCGACGTTATTGGTCTTGTGTTCAAGAGATTGACTGATGCTGGAGATAGAGATTTGGGAATCATAAGTGGTGGTAGTCAAGGGCATAGGTGTAAGGGAAAAAAAAAAGATAAGAAAAGGGAGCTAAGAATTATATCCTAGACAAGATTGGTATTAAGGAGTTGATGAAGTCAGAAAAAGATACAGAGATGACTGAGGAGTGCTCTGAAAGGTCGAAGAGAATGATCTCGTGGAAATTAAGACAGAAGAGAGTTTCCAAAAAAAAGAAGTGTCTAAGAAAGACGATAACCGAAAAGTACCCACCAGATTAGGCATTTAGTTTAGTGATAATCTTAGTAGGAATATCATTTTAAAAAGTGGAGGCAAAATTTAAGTAGGTGAAGGAGAAATAAAGATAAAAATGTTAGGGCCGGCCCAGTGGCGCAGTGGTTAAGTTCGCACGTTCCCCCTTGTCGGTGGCCCAGGGTTCACCAGTTCGGATCCCGGGTACAGACATGGCACCACTTGGTAAAAGCCATGCTGTGGTAGGTGTCCCATGTATAAAGTAGAGGAAGATGGGCATGGATGTTAGCTCAGGGCTAGTCTTCCTCAGCAAAAAGAGGAGGATTGGCAGTAGTTAGCTCAGGGCTAGTCTTCCTCAAAAAAAATTAAAAAATGTTGAGATAATGAGCATTGATTTTCTTGCTTTGTCAGTCTTGGAATTACAGCCTTGGGTCTACAGAGAAACTGTGGTGAGAAAAATGTTAGCAGTGTTTCATGGTTGGGGTACTACTGGCACTGGGGACAGGACGAGGTTTCACAGGGTGGGACTGAAGCTGAGTGTCTCTGACCTTGCCCATTAGTGGCCCTATCCACTGTTTTCCAAACCCTGCATGTGGGAGAGTGCGTCTCCCGGGTGAGAAACGCTGATCCCTGGGTTGATTTTGCTCTAATGACTCTAGCAGGACAGGACGCTGTATGGACTTTGGGAGTTTTCTTGACTGAAAAGTCCCTCAATAACGTCTTTTAGCTGTGGGGTTACCACAAGCCTTTCCTCTCTAATCAAGATGTATGATTAGCTTACTATTAGAATCATAATAGCCTTTATCTTCCAGCCACTGCTCATATCTCACAAAAGAGGCTTGTATACTTCTTGTCTATTTCCAGCATCAGTTTCACATCTGCTTTCTCATAAGTAGATAAAATGTTTTGTTCTGAATTGATCTTTAACACTACTTTTTCCTGTGGAAAGAACACCACTAACAATTCATTATTTTTGACATAATCTTAGTCTGTGTGAACATACAGGTGTTCATTAAAGTTGCTGTGTGTGTATGTTAAATCTATTTTAGTGTATTCCTGTGTGAACACATAATACAAAAAGTACGTAATGTATTCTACTACGAACACACTGTGCCAATTTTACCTTTTCAATTTTCCTCATGCTGACATCCTTCACAGGACATTGTTTACTTTTCCGTTCTACCCAAATGCTCCTGGTGATGGACTGATGTAACTACTTATTACTTGCGTGATCTTAGGCAAGCCCTGCCCTCTTTGAGTTTTGGTTTCTGAAACTTCAAAATGTTATTATCAGCATGGTCTATATCACATACATTAATTCTGAGGTCCAAATAAATAAATGTTTGTGAAAGCAACTATACGAATAAAAAGCCTGCTATAGGTAGCAAAGGAGAATTTACGAATCCTCTGTTATTTCATGTCAACAATTTCATGTCAAACTTTTTCTCTTTAGGAATGCATTTCCTTCTTGGGGTAGGCTCTGAGATCGAGTTGTTTTGTCATTTCCTTCGAACAGCATGTTTTTTACTGAGTTGTCCAACAGCATAGCAACAAGCGGTAGTGGGTCTCCTGAGCCATACATTTGCACATGAGAAACTGATAGCAGACCACCAACTTACTTCACATTGAGACCAAACAGCTCTCACATGGAAACAATGACTTTTAGTCATTAACAGCCCGATTAAACAGAAACCATTGACCCAGAGGTGAAAGGCCCCAGAGCCCATTCCGCATTCGTAGACCTGGACTAACCCGCCAGTTTGCTTTGCTTAATTACCTCACTCATTAATGGAATGCCAAACGTAACTACAGCCTGAGTGTGTGCATGCGTGTGTGTGTGTGTGTACATGTGTACCACAGAGCAGATTTTTATATTTCAATTGTCCACTCTTTTGAGCATTTTTGGAGATAACCTGGGGGATCCCACGGCTTTGCTTAAGCCGTACATATCACACAGGGAAATATCTGGAACACTGAAAGGATGTTTAAAAAGATCAGAGTAGATTATATTATAAAATAATATTTATACTACTCATATATACCAACACAGTCCTAAAATGATTAGGGCCGTGTTTCGGGTTTCAGAGTGAGTCATTTCTGGCAGGTATGAGTTATTGCAGCACTAAGAGCTGCGTGGCTGCTGAAAGAGTACTATACTAGCCCAGGATAGGCTTGTGAACCGATAGGGTCTTTTTTTCCCCTTACTCCAGATGAGTGCTATCAGAAACATGGCAAGAGCTGTAATATCTTGCTGTATAACACTAAGGGGAATATATTCACATAAAGTGATTCTCTCTGATGTTTCTGGACAATCTAAAGATACATTACATTTTCCTAATAATACCTACCTTCTTTTTGATATGATGTTTTAGAAGAACAGCTTGCACTTATAATCAGTACAATTTATCACCTATCCCCAAAGTACCCTGCCGTTGAAATGCCTGACATATATATTGGGTGTCATGGATTTAGCAAAAATTGAATTATAAATTGCCCTGCCAGTTTTTGCCTCTGGAAATAATGAAAAAGTAAGCTAAAGAAATGTTCTCCTGAAGGATTTACTTTTTAAGTGACTATGAAGAAAGAAATAGCCAGCATGAATTGCCAAAATATTATCTCTCTGAGTAAAGACTATTTGAACAACAAAGAAAACATAACAAAGAAATAGGAAAAAGCACAAATTCCACTTCCAGGAAAAGAAAGTAGTTGTAATGATGCATTCATTTTAAACAATTGAAGGATTTAATGTCTGACAATCTGAGAGTCCACCTAAAGCCAAACAAAATTTCATGTAAAAGGCCTTTGGAAAATTATAAATATTTTATTCTTATAAATGAATTGATGGCCTATTGGAGTTAATTACTTCATTGATTAATAGTCAAAATAGGTTTATTGCTCAGCATTACTCAGTTTATTTGAACTTTATATAATATGCTTGTAAATAATTTCATATGAGCTTTTCATTGTATGTTCACTGTATAAAACTTGGAAATATAAAAGCTTATAAAGAAAAATTAAATTTTATGCCTCCAGTCAAATTTAGTGTATATTTTTCTATTTTTTTCGCTGCTATGTATTTTTTCTTTTCTTTGAGGAAGATTAGCCCTGAGCTAACTATTGCCAATCCTCCTCTTTTTGCTGAGGAAGACTGGCCCTGAGGTAACATCTGTGCCCATCTTCTACTTTATACATGGGACGGCTACTACAGCAGGGCTTTTGCCCAGACCGCTGAGAAGTGGAACATGGGCACTTAACCACTGCACCATGGGGCTTGCCCCTCTGCTATGTATTTTTAAACAAAATTGTATGTATACACAGTATGCATTTTTATATATTTTTCTGCCTAATTATAAGCCACTATATTAGATAATATTCTAAAGTATATTATTTTTAATATCTGTATAATACACTGCCATACAAAAGCATCCTCACTAAAGTATTTCTCTATTTTTCTACCTTGTGACTATGAAAAATAACAGTTAAATGACCACTCACACTTAACCTCTGTTTCATCTCTATTTGCTTAGAAATAGAATTCACTGGGTCAAAAAGTAGGAAATTTTTGAAGTTTCTTGATAATCTTTCTTAATGTCTTTTCTTAAAGATTATATCACCTTTCCTTCTGTTAACAGCCAGTAAGACTGCCAGTCAAAGAAAGCCTTACCAGATTTAAATTTTTTAAGCCTTTGGCCTTTTGATAGGCAAAATATTTTATCGCCTTTTAATTTGAATGTTTTGATAACAATTTGCAAGGACTTTTTTTCATATGTTTATTGGCTGTTAGAAGTTTTTCTGCGAATTGCGTATTAGTGATTTTCTCTTTTATTGAAACGAGTAACTTCTTTAAGCTTACTTTTAGCTGAATTTATATTACAATAATGGTTCTTTTCCTCTTAGTAATATCTTACAATGGATGGCATAATTGATTACATGGAGTATTTTTTCCGTATTACATATTTATATTTTTTAAGAACACGGTTTTAGTGGCCTGAAAGATGCGGCATCATTTAAGTATGCTTATTAAGTTATTTTGCTATATTTGTCATAACTATTCAGCTTAATCTTTCCAAAGCTGAGTCATTTTAGGATTTATTTCAGTCGCATTCGCCTGGAGAAAAAGATCTCGCAATTTCCTTGATATTTTCCAGTTAGTAACGTATTTTGTAAAGTTACCTTCTTGTTTTTCTCTGACATTAGTCTCATGAATGCATTTACTTAGGTGGAAGCATTTTCTTTCTTTTTTTTAAAGGTATGCTTTTTTTTTCTTTTTGGTGAGGAAGATTGACCCACAGCTAACATCTGTTGCCCATCTTCCTCTTTTTTTTCTCCCCAAGGCCCCAGTACATAGTTGTCTATCCTAGTTAAGTCCTTCTAGTTCTTCTGTGTGGGATGCCTCCACAGTCATCAAGTATGCTGACATCCTTCACAGGATATTGTTTACTTGATGAGCCATGTGGGTCTATGCCCAGGATCCAAACCTGTGAACCCCAGCCACTGGAGCGAGGTGTACCAACTTAACCACCACACTACCTGGCCAGCCCCGAGTAGAAGCATTGTCAAAGTCTCCATCAGGTTATTTTGGAAACTTACAGAAGCACACAACATACACAGTATGCTTATTACCGTGATTCTGTTCGCTTTTTAGGCTGAGTTGCACATAAAGATCTTGGTGATTTCTCTTCTTGAAGAGAATCTCTTCCAGTCATGCCAGTTTCCAAAAAAATCAAAGAGAAATGAGGGCCCTGTCCATCTGTAGTCTCTTGGACCCTAATGCAAAAGATGGAAATATGAAATTAAGAATGTTGTAATAACAACTTCAAGCAGAAAGAAAAGCAATACTGGAAATGGGTCCAACCTGTATACTTTTGCTCTGCTCAGATACATGCAATATCACCTATTGGGGATGAACACTGTTCTGTACTTATTTGCTGAATGACTTTGGGCAAATTACTTCACTTCTCTCTAAAATGTAGTTTCTTCAGTTACACTGAGTTTTTAAAAAAATCTACTTTACAAAGTTATTGTGACTAGTAGAGCAATGTACATGAGGAATCTTACACTTAGAACAGCTCTTGGCATATGTTAGATGCTGAACAAATGGTCGCTGCTACTGTTACTTCTATGACTACAATCTCTACTACAGCTACTGATATCACCACTTATATTTGAACTTAATTTCTCTAAAACGTTGTTCCCTTTGCTATCTCAATAAAAATACTTCTAAATTTGTATAAAATCTTAGAGTTGTATAGGACTTTTCCCAACTACCTCACTTGATCTTTACAAAAAAACCCCGTTGGAATCAGTAGAAGAGGTATGATTATTTCAGTTTTATAGATGCAGAAACTAAGTTTCAGAGAAGATAAGTGGCATGACTAGAACCTATGCTTGTGTAATTTAATTTAGGCCTACTTCTGTCGTCGTTTTCATCTATCCTTTCCATCACAACCTGAAGACACACATTTCAAAGGAAGCCAAACGAGGCCAATATTAGGATGCAAGACCTCTCTTAGCTCTCCCAGTATTCTCCCTTACCTCTTTTGCTTTCTCGTTCATCAAACAAATGCCATTTGATTTGTAGGAACAACATATGTTCTTCTAAAGTGAACGATATAATTGAAATGCTTGGAGATAAACAGTGTTAGTCATTATCCCTAAAGGTTAAACAAGGACAGTGTTGCCATGAAATCCAGATGCCTTTTCATAACTAACTCTTCCCCAAAGCTTATGATGGTAGACTCCCATATTTCATTACATTCAGATTTTGTCAGTGTAAGCATCATCAACATGTTTCTGAATCAGATAGTCCATATTTATACCATGAATTGCTCAGAAGTATACCTTCAATACATTGTCAAGTCCAAATGTCAATTTTTGTGAAATCATTGCCTTGATTGGCAATTAAAAGTGGGCAAAAACAAGAAGACAGGAATTTTGACTATATTTTTGAGACTTAAAACTCTAGCCTTAGGTAGAGAAATAAACTGAACTTTGCAATGCACAGAAGCCCAACTCTGCTTCTGATGTCTTCCTGGCCCCTTGATCTCCCACCCTCCCAGGGGGTGATATTTCCTTCCAGAGAATTAAGAATCAGGTATTTAGAGTAACATCTCAGAGACAGTACAAATCATAAATCTGCTAGCTGTTTTCTTCTGGGTTTATGTGTGGCATGACAGACAAGGAATTCAGACCTACGTAATAAAAGTAGTCAGTATATCCTTGCTGATGGCAGACTTGCTGCCACCGGAATTACTGTCCTAAATAAATGCTATAAAAAATCTGTTAGACTTCATTTTATTCTGGCTAACTTCCTAACTTTCCAAAATAGTGATAGAAGTCAAGACCCAAAAGGGAGAATAGAGCCAAAAAAGAAGGAGGATGCATGTCACATAGACATAAAACAGATCAGCTAAACCCACCTTCACTTAAACACTAGATAGTAAAGGCAGAAAATAGAACCATCGAACCTTATAGAATAAACTCAGCCAATTTCAAACACTCACATAGATGGGAAGTGCAGTGTATATGTTCATACTATTTAAATTTTTTCTTTAAACTTTAAATTTGCAAAGAAATAACTACAGAAATTCCTTTGATCTTGACAAATGTAATCTGACTTGAATTTAGGGTGTAAGGCTATGACATTGAAATGCAGGGTTGCACTTTCTCCACCCTGTCAGTGGCCTGGCCTTAGCAAAGAGCAAGAGCTTTAAATCAGACTCTTGGTTTTCCTAATTGTGCTGTTGTGAATGAAGTAAACCGCAATATAATCAAAATACAATTATGAAATTCACAAATAAAGAATGTCACACTTCATATGCAATCTTGATACTTCAGTTTGCTTGCTGTTTACGATTTTAAATGATCATATTCTGATGGCCAAGCACCATACAGTACAGAGTGTTCTGGAGCTGCTTCTATTTATGAGGCCAGGATTTTTATCCCTAGCTTCTAAAATTGGTCAGAATGTACTTATTTGGCTCATAGGGCACTGTTTTACTCTAGGGAGACACAATACAGAAAGAGTAAAGGTAATTCTGATTACCTGCTGCCTTATGATTTGGCAAAATGTATAGAAAAGGCTTGTGTACATAAATTCATATTGAATAAAGATATTGATGTTTTCAGAAGTAATATGAAATGTGAGAATATAAAATAAGGCTCTTTAGTGATCCTCTTTGTTAAGCTTGCAGCAGAGGGATTGAGAGCATCAAATTTGGATTCAGGCACCACAATTTATAATGTCCCCTGTGTTCGCCCACCCTCCTTCTTGATACCCACACCCCCCACCTCTCTCCTCACCATACCTTCAAATACTGGAAGTTTTCTGACCCCAGTCTATATGCTTTGTCTTGCTCAGTGTTTCCCAAAGCTTCCTGATCCTAAGAAGCAATTAGAGTGCTTATTAAAAACACAGGTTACTTCTTAACCAATACTAGAAATTCTTACTCAGTAGATCTGGGGTAGAACTATGAATGTGCATTTTAAATAATTGCTCAGGGCTTTCTATGTTCTAACGAGTTTGGAAACTACTGCTCTAGGCTATCTTACCCATCCCTCTGGTTTTAAATACCATTGATATGCGGGTGATATCTAAATTTATGATCCAATCTAGACATCTCTTATATGTCTTCCTACTTGACATCATCACTTAGATGTCTTACAGGCATCCTAAATTTAACATGTCTAAAACTGATCTCTTGATCATTCACTCAATATTTCCTCTTCTTTCAGTCTTCCTTCTCTCTTTACATGACCCTAAAATCCACCTAATTGCTCAACCAAAACCCTGGTAGCGATTATCTCTCATCTTTAACTCCTACATCCAAACCATAACCAAGATGCATGGATCAGACCTC
This sequence comes from Equus quagga, assembly GCF_021613505.1. Lineage (NCBI taxonomy): Eukaryota > Metazoa > Chordata > Mammalia > Perissodactyla > Equidae > Equus > Equus quagga. The sequence goes on along the minus strand of NC_060269.1, from coordinate 58,682,598 downwards.
CAAACTATATTGAACCCATCCACTCTCGTCTTTCACATCTTCCCGTCCACCCTCCTAGGAATAAGCCATCAATTTCTTCCCGGAAGTATTGTGATAGTGCCTTAATTTTTCTCCCCCATTCTACTCGTTCTCCCCCCATATTCAGTTTCCAGGAGCAACCAGGTGATCTTCTTAAAATGTAATACGGATCACTCCTTGCTCAAAAATCTTTAATGATATTTCTTAGTACTTAGAATAAATTCCCAATTCCTACCCAACCACCCATCCAGGCACACCTGGAGTTCCTCTCCTTCTACTCACTGTAGTTCTGGCTTCTCTCTGGCCGATGCTAGTAATCATCTAGGTCTCAATTAAATGTCGTCATCATAGAGAAGCCTTCCCTGACCCTCCGTCACTCCCCAACTAGATTACTATGTCCTTTAGAATCTCTTGTACATTTTTTCCTTCTTAGTGTTTATATGCTTGTTATTCCATTTTTGGTAATTTCTTTAATACTTGTCTATCCCACTAAACTATACACCCATGAAAACAGGAGTCACTCATGTTTTACTCCAAGTGCTTGGCAGGTTTGCTCCATACTAGGTACTCAGTAAATGCTTTTTGAATGAGTGACTAAATGAATGAATGTTAGGCACTGAGGACACTTCAGTGAACAAAACAGAAAATAATCCCCACTTTTTTGGAGTTAGCGTTCAATGAAAGAGCTCTTATTACCTAGAGTACTTGATGCTTTGTGAATGAGAAAATGGGGGCTTTTTTAACAATCTTAAATGTCATGAAAACTTATAATATTCATTTGTTCATTTTATTAATGGTCATTACTGATTACATCAGAATCTATGCAACTTTTACTATTTTAAAGCTTATAAATTCATGCAAATTTTAAACAGTTTGTGTAAAATGTGATTTGCAATTTTGTTCCCAAATGCTCCACATAGGTGATTGAGCCCAACATCAAAAGACATTCTTCAAATGAACAGGAGTGAGCCCCAGCTGAGGGCCCCGTGTTTTTGTGCCCTTTGCTCATCCACCCTCTGAAAAGCCAGAGTGAGGAGAAGCAAAAAGGGTCATACTTATCTACAGAACCCTTTGCTGGCAGGGGCAAGTTCCATGAACTTGAAGCTAGTTCCAGAAAGGTCCTCACATGAACTGTTGGACTTGTCGAGAAAAATATGATTCTGTAGTAAACAAGAAAATTACAAAATATTTAAAGACTAGATATGGGAATTTCCCTGGTGGTTTAGTGGTTGAGATTCTGTACTGTCACCAGCATGGCCAGGGTTTGTTTCCTGATCAGGGAACCATACCACCCGTCTGTCGGTTGTCGTACTGTGGCAGCTGTGTGTTGCTGTGATGCTGAGAGCTCAGCCACTGGTATTTCAAATACTAGCAGGGTCACCCATGATGGACAGGTTTCAGTGGAGCTTCCAGACTGAGACAGACAAGGAAGAAGGACTTGAGCACCCACTTAGGAGAAATTTGCCATGAAAATCCCACGAATAGCAGCGGAGCACTGTCGGATGCAGTGCCGGAAAGTGAGAGGATGGTGCAGGAAGAGCAGGCAGGCTTCCACTCCGCTGTCCACAGGTCACTAGGAGTCAGAATCGACTGACGACACTAACAACAAATGTCAAACTCAGATGAGTGATGAACTAATGAAACTAAATTAACAGAACTCTCTAAGAACTTAACCACTTCATTTTACCAAAGTTCTAGGAAAAGGAGAAAACCTATATGTCCAAATGCCACAGTATGTTCAGATGAGTCCAGCTCTTTAACAATGTTAATCATAAGATACTTGTGGCTAACCAGCACCTAGTGGGACAAACAACAAACCATGGCATTTTTAATCAGAGACCAGTAAGTATGGTCCATTTTAATGTGAGATCCTCCTCACACTACAAAAAGAAAACATTTTCCAGGTTTTCATTGCCTTGAAAGCACAAGATCTTGCATAAAAATGTCAGCTACAAGTTTCTAAGCAAATGTTTCCTTTTACAATATGGCACACATCATAATTCCTTTGCCTGGTTCTCCCTGAAGAGGGGGAGTGTAAACCTCTAACCAGCAGTCAAACACTCTTCTCTTAAAAATGCAGTAAAACAGAAATGAAACCCAGTCGCAACAAAACGAGATGTCCAGAGCAAAGGTCTTGCCCTGAATTTATCATTTGTTTATATTTCCTCTGGTCTTTTAAAATTTCTCTAGGTACATCCTTTTTTGCAAAGAATTAGGAGTCAGTTAGTAAAATCACTGTAACAGTATTTTCTTCAAATAAACTAATTCAATTTGGCCCATAACAGACAAACACTGGTTAAATTTTACAGTGTTCACATTATTTCATGATTAGTACATGCAAGTCTTATGTTCTAACACTTGCCCTGTTTTGTTTTAATGGCAAAATCCTCCTTGAACAAAAAGAGAGAGAGTTCTTAAAGGAGAATTAACTCTTTTGTAGACCCATACATGTCTGATTCTTTCCTTCTCCCCATGAAATGATCTATGCTTACACTGAGGTACTATTTACCAATTTTCATAGCACAGTTAATTTTCTAAAACTATTCATAAGCTTTCAGAGGGAAATTTGATTATAAAAATGTTGCGATCCTTAACCAAGTAGCATGAACACCGCTGCAATAAACACTAATTTAAGGGCTGTGATTTAGTTAACTCCAAGAGCCACAGGGAAACTGTTTCATCTCTGTTCCATTCCTTTGTCCCCACATTAACTGAAAAGGGAAACATATCTTAACATAATATTATTATGCCTCTCATTCATGATCGTGCCAACTTTCAGATAAGTGTGGATAATTGTTCTGTCCCAGAGAGGCCTCTCTAACTGAGCAGATCCTACACAAGGGACATTCTTTCAGAAGCTGTTACATTGACAGCTCTTCACAGTTTACCTCGGTTGTGACACTAGGAAATTAGAAAATGTTGCATAAATCATTCCTACCATTCAGTTAGCCAAAAGGAATATATTCCCAGACATTTAAAAAATGCAAGTGATGCCTATGGGTTGCTAAAACACATACATACCAAAGAAAAAAGTACACCTCATAATTTAATAATAATATTTGTATTGGGTTTTTTCTCTCTCTAAACAATTTTTTTAATAAAACCTACCTCCATGATTTTTCTTGTGTCCTCCAGATCTTTCTTTCACTAACCAGAAGCCTAGAAACAAGCTTGTTAAATGGATCCAAGAATAGTACCCTTACTTTTATGAATATTAAAAAAAAAAATCTTGGTGCTCTTCTCTTCTCATCCAGAAGAAAGATGAGAAAATGCTTATCAAAACACATCTCAAAAATATGCCTAACCTCCCAAGAAGAGCTGATAGTTAAAGGAAATTTTAAAAAAGTGAGATTCTCTTTGAATTCAACTCTGCTAGGACATAGATTGCATTAAATGCATCTGTTTTAAAAGGCAATATCTAGATGTAAATTTGTCCTATGCTCAAGAACAAATGTGCTGCACTTTTTCCATCTCTGTATTACTCTAATTATTCTTACCAACAACAAAGAATGATGACCAGAGCTAGCACATGTAGACATCACCATGCCCATGTCTTAACTATTTTCAGAACTTTGAAGCAAAATTCATAAATGATATCAAGGTAAAATTTGAATTATTGATTAGTGAGGAAAATGAATTGTTTCATCTCTTAGAAAAGAAAGTGTAGCATCTAACACCATGATGACTAAATAAACTTTAATTCATGAAACTAACACTTATTTAATGTAGCATCCTTGAGTCTTTCTTTAAATGAGAATGAAAAGAGAGCACATGAGATTTTATGACTGATAAAGGCTTTGATAGTGTGGTTTACTCAAAATGACTAAGGCGCATGCCCTTAAAAGATACAATCTTAAGGCAAAAAGCAAAACAAGAAAAACCCAGAAATCAAAACTGCACATGTAAGACAACCTCAGTGTAGTTTAAAAAATGCTTTAAGACACCCTAGGTAAAGATATAAATTAAAAATGATAGTTATCTTTAGGTGATCACATTACAATTGATTTTTTCAATTTTTAGCTTTTTCCCAAACTTTTTTACAATCAGCATATTTTATAGTCAGAAAATAAAACAATAAGTCCTATTTTCTAATAGGTGTTTTCCCTGCAATCAAGAAATTCCTTGTGTTAAATATCATAACACAAAATAGCATAATAATATCATTACAATATTATAGGCACTTCAGGAATGATCTTCGGGACCCTGGAAAAAAAAAACCTTTGGGACCCCGGAAGTGGAAATCATTCACACTGAATGGAATAATAAGGAAATATGAGGGAGAATTTAGAATTGATTCTAAAGAGTGAGAAGAATGCTTACTTTTTATTTGCAGAAAGGGGATGGTGAGAACACCCCTGGGCAAGAGATATGTTTAAGGAGTGTAATTAATTTTGCATATTTGGAACAGGGAGCCAGATGGTCAAACGTTTTGTAGGCCACTACCATTAGCTCCATAATAACTGACATTTTCTGATCCCAAACTATGTATCAGCTATGGTTCTAAGATTATAAATTCTCCACTTATTTAATCCCTATCATAACCCTATGGGACAGGCGCTATTATCCACATTTTACAGATGAGGAAACTGAGGCACAGCCAGATAACTTGCCCAAAATAACGTTAAACAATTCTATAAAACGGTATCAGTTTAGTGAGACTATTTTAAGGATCAAATGTATCAGATTAACGTTCATTGAACGAGTAGAACTACTTGTTCATTCATTATTATAAATTTCCTGTTTTTGTCTAGTCGTGTACACCATTTTCAAACTCAACAATCCAAAGCCATCACTGATTATTTTTCCTCTCTTGCTGTCCATATGTAGTTATTTTATTGGACGCTTTTTATGTTCATCTTTGTCTTCTTTTCTTCCTATTCCTGCTCAAGTATAAGTGACGTAGCCAGGATTCGAGCACAGGGCTGTAAATGTGCAAAGCTGGACCACTGTGCTGCTCCCTCGCTGGAGCACCTTATGCTTTAGCCTGGAAGCCAAGCCTGGAATGTGCGAGAATCCATTCTCATTGCATGAGGAAGACAGCTCAGCATCAAGACAGACTGTACTGGAAGTTCCGGGTAGAATTTATGAGGATCCAAATCCAGGCAGTGGTGATGAGGATGGAGAGGAGTTGGGAATTGAGATCCAAGATATATCCAAACAATACTTAGAGATGGGATCAACAGCGTTGTATGAATTCTTTGACGTGGGAAGGGAAAGTGGAGATGGATGTGGACAACATTGATTAAGGAAAAAAACAAATAAATTTTATTTTAGGAAAATATATTTTCAAATAAATGAGCTGAAGGCCACTACTTCAGACCATTGTAATGATCTCATTTGTACCAAGAAAATGTCTAGAAAAGGCAATCTTTTTGCACTGTCAACAATCAAAAAATATCTACTCTATATAAAGTACAACCTAGAAAAATGTACAGATTTTAAAAGAAGGAAGACTTGCTGTCTGACCTCAGAGAGTATAAATGTCTGGTTGAGGGAAATGAGATGAACAGAGAAGGGAAAAATGTGACATAAAGAAGGAATACTAGAAGGATCGTGAGGCTTTTAAAAATAAGTGAATAAATGCATGTCCTCCCTCATACCAGAGGGGATTTATGGTGTATCAGTGGTTGCTACCAGGGAGGTATTTCAGGGAGCTGTAGTGTATGTATCAGCTTTTAAAAGCTTTCAGGGAGGGAAAGACAAGGTTTTCTTGAGAGATAGTAAGTTTGACTATAATGATTGGGGTCTCAGGAAAAGTGACTGGAAGTAAGCCTTGTGAGGGGAGAGCTTGTGGAAGACAGAACTTAGAGTTTGAGATGTGGACAATGAAAATTCCTCAAGGAATTTTGAGCAAGGCAAGCCGTCTCATTGTAGCAGCCCCTTGAGAAGATGGGTCCGTGGGTCTGGGGGAGGACATGTGGAGAAGGCAGAGCGTTGAAGCAGAGAATAACGATCTAGGCTTAGGGAATTCATGCCCACTCCTCATGGTATCATGAACAGGAAGAATGAGACAAAATCAAGAGACATTTCAAAACAAAATTAATACCTTTTACAAAGTGATTGTATTTGGGGGTTAGTAGGAGGAAGGAGCCAAAAAAGAGTCCTAGAGCTATGCACAACTTAGCAAACTGGAAATCTTCTACACTAGCTGATCAGTTTCACACTCTCTCCCTCCTTTCTCCACTTCTAGTGGCTCTAGTCACCTAGAGGTTTGGACTGTCCTCAGTTAGAATCTAGGTTCATGTTGCGAGTTAATATTATTAACATGGAGATGCATTCACAATATACAGTTACAAATTATCTTAAGAATTAAATTAGGTCCAGTTTTCATCCTCTGAGTCTTAGAATAGTCTTTAGCTTCAGAACAGTAAAATGCTGTTCTGACCAATATCTTTAGCAATAGGAAAGCCAAGAGATGCATATGCTATATTCTTACACTTAAGCGAAATACCATTTCCCCATGGAAGCAAAAATTCTTCAGAGATCTTAGAATAGTGATGTTGAGTTCAATTTCTGAATTCATAAATTTTAAGTCAATTTTACCAATCTATATGAAAATGAAAATATAATAATAACCTCATCAAGAATTGGACGAAAACCAGCAGTAATGCAGGTCTTTCCAGCAATGGGGACTACATCCAAGGCATGAATTTCCCTGGAAAGGATGGGATCCCCTGATCTGAGGTTTCAGAGAAGACCATCAGTGCATGCATGCCAGCACTGGAAACCAGATGTGGCCCCTGCCGCTCCCAATAGTGGTGGATGGCTCACAATTACTGAGGCTTTAGGACACAGAGCCAAGCTGGTGACCTAGCCCCCGCCCCCTCTCCCTCCTCCAGCATTGGTGCTGATCTCTCTAGCAGTGAGGACTGCAACCAAAACACGGATTTCATTGGCAGGAGGAGGGTGCCTTGACCTGAGTTCTCAAAAAGCACACAGGCAGGCACCAGTAACCAGAGAATGCAGGGCCAGTAACAACACTTGTGGATTAGCCCCTACCCTTCTCCCCAGCAGTGGCAGATGGCATCTGTGATCTGAGTCTTCAGGAACTACAGCAGAACCTGAGACCCACCCCCCAGTGGTGGCACCCCTGACACCAGCAGCAGGGGTTGCATACAAGAACCTGGGCCTCTGACAGCAACAGCAACACCTGTGAATTCAGTGCCCCTGGCAGTATGCTGTTAGCACCCCCAGATAACCCAGGGGCAGCAGCACAGTTGCACAGGGCAGCAGCACCTGACCCTGTGGAGAGCCCATGGAGAGCAAATGGGGAAATATGAGACTTAGGCAACTCTGAAAGCAGCAGAAGTGCTTGAAGTCTGGTGATTCCAGTGGCAACATCTGAGACTGCAGTGACAATGTACCAGCAATCTCTTAGGCAGAAGAAGCAAAAGGAGGGCAGTCATGACACCTCTAGCAAGGGCAGTGGGGAGTGGAAAGTGCAGGTTCTCAACTGGAAGCAGTTCAGAACCAAAGTAACCAAAGTGGTATCCAAACAAGAAAGGTGGTTTCTACCATAAATGTGCAGGCAGAGGATCAATTTATCAAACACCACAAAGAACTACAGTAACACAGCAGAATAGAAAGAGAACGACAGCACTCGAGAAACCAAACTTGAAGTCACAGAAGATTATAGTCTGACTGGCAGAGAATTCAAGATAGCTGTCATGAAGAAACTCAATGAGGTACAAGAAAACTCAGAAAGACAGTTCAATGAGCTTAAGAATAAAATTAATGGATGCAAGGAATACTTTACCAAAGAGATTCAAGCTCTAAAACAGAATCAAAAAGAAATTCTTGATAGTATGAACATAATTAATGAGATAAGAAATAATGTAGAAAGCATAAAAAAGTAAAGCAACCCTTAGAGATGACAGAATCAGTGAGCTCAAAGATAGAAACCTAGAAATGATCCAAGTGGAAGAAGAGAGAGAACTAAGATTTTAAAAAATGAAGAAATTCTTTGAGAACTATCCAATTCAATTATGAAAAGTAACATAAGGATTATAGGTATTCCTGAGGGACAAGAGTGGGAGAAAGGAGCAGAGAGCTTATTCAACGAAATAATAGCTGGGAACTTCCCAAACCTGGGGAAAGAACTAGACATGCAAGTACATAAAGCTAATACCTAATTACATCAATGCAAAAAGACCTTCTCCAAGGCATATAATATTAAAACTGTCAAAAGTCAATGACAAAGAAAAAATATTAAGGGTATAAAGAGAGAAGAAAATAATCTACAAAAGAACCCGTATCAGTCTTTCAGCAGATTTCTCAGCAGAAATCTCACAGGCTAGGAGTAGAATGATATATTCAAAATACCAAAAGACAAAAACCATCAGTCAAGAATACTATATCCAGTGAAATTAACCTTCAGGTATGACAGAGAAATAAAAGTTTTTCCAGACAAACAATAGCTGACAGAGTTCATCACCACAAAAACTGCCTTATAAGAAATGATGAAGGGATCTCTTCTACCTGAAATAAAAAGGCAGAGGTTTACAAAGATTGGAACAAGGAGATAAACAGTTAGACAAAAACAGAAAATTGCAGCTCTATATCAGAATAGGTTAGCAAACAGTTATAAAATAAAGGATAAAGGGAAAGAAAGTATCAAAAATAACTATAATCTCTTCAATTTAGTCAAAAACTCATAATACAAAAAAGAATAATTTGTGACAACAAAAACAAAGAAAGGGAAGGAAACTGCATAGGCTAAGGGAGATAAGAGGCTATCAGCAAATGGACTGTCTCATCTATTTTATATTTTTATATTTTATACAAACCTCACGGTAACCACAAAACAAAAAATCAGAGCAGAGCTGCAAATCACAAATAAAGAGAAAACTGAAAAAGCCATCATAGTAAACCACCAAACTGAAATAGCAGTCAGAAATACAAGGAAAAAGAAAAAATGGAAATATAGAACAACCAGAAAACAAGAGATAAAGTCACAGCATTAAGCCCTCATATACCAATAATCACTCTAAATGTAAATGGATTTAATTCACCAATCAAAAGAAACAAGGTGGCTAGATGGATTAAAAAAAAGACCCAACAATATACTGCCTCCAGAAAACACATCTCCACTTTAAAGACAAACATAGGCTTAGAGTGAAAGGATGAAAGATGATACTCCAGGCAAATGGCAAACAAAAGAAAGAGGGTGTAGCTATACTTATAGCAAACAAAGCTATAAAGATAAAAAAAAGAGAGAGAGACAAACATAGCCATTATATAATGATAAAAGAGAACTTCCACCAAGAAGACATAACACTTATTAATATATATGCACCTAACACAGGAGCACAAAAGTATATAAAGCAAATATTAACAGACCTACAGGGAGGAATTGGCAGTTACACAACAGTTGTAGGGGACCTTAACACTCTACTTATGTCAATGAATAGATCATCCAGACAGAAAGTCAACAAGGAAATAGTGGCTTAAATGAAACACTAAATCAGATGGACTTCATAGGCATATATAGGACATTCAATCCAAAATAGCAGAATACACATTCTTTTCAAGTGTACATGGAACATTCTTAAAGATAGACCCTATGTTGGGAAACAAAGCAAGCCTCAATAAATTTAAGAAGATTGAAATCATATCAAGCACTTTTTCTGAACAAAATGGAATAAAACTAGAAATCAACTATAAGAACAAAGCTGAGAAAGTCACAAATATGTGGAGAGTAAGCAACATGCTTCTGAACACCGTTAGGTCAATGAAGAAATCAAAGGATAAATAAAAAAATACCTAGAGACAAATGAAAATGAAAACACAGCATACCAAAACTTATGGGATGCAGCAAAAGTGGTACTAAGAGAGAAATTTATATCAATACAGGCCTACTTCAACAAACAAGAAAAGTCTCAAATAAACAAGTTTACCCTATATCTAAAAGAACTAAAAAAAAAAGGAACAAATCCCAAAGTCATAGAAGGAAGGAAATAATAAAATCAGAGCAGAAATAAATGAAATAGAGACTAAAAAATATTAGAAAAGATCAATGAAACTGAGTGGTTCTTCTTCCATTTACAATTGCAACAAAAATATTAAAACACCTAGGAATAAATTTAACCAAAGAAGTGAAAGATCTATACACTGAAAACTATAAGACATTATTGAAAGAAATCCAAGAAGACATAAAGAAATGAAAAGATATTCCATGATCATAGTTAAAATTTCCATATTACCTAAAGCAATCTACAGAGTCAATGCGATCCCAATCAGAATCCTAATGACATTCTTCAGAGAATTAGGATAGACAATTCTAAAATTGACAAGGAACAACAAAAGATTCTGAATAGCCAAAACAATCCTGAGAAAAAAGAACAAATTTGGAAGTACCACACTCCCTGAATTCAAATTATACTACAAAGCTATAGTAGTAAAAACCGTATGGTACTTTCACAAAAACAGACACACAGATCAGTCGAACAGAATTGAGAGCCCATATATAAAACCACACATTTATGGACAGCTAATCTTTAACAAAGGAGCTAAGGACATACAACGGAGAAAAGAAAGTCTCAACAAATGGTGCTGGGAACACTGGACAACTACACTCAAAAGAATGAGACTAGGCCATTATCTTACACTATACAGAAAAATTAACGCAAAGTGGACTAAAGACATGAATATAAGACCTGCAACCATAAAATTATTAGAAGAAAAGATAGTCAGTACACTCTTTGACACTTGTCTTAGAGAATATTTTCAAATACTATGTCTACTTAGACAAGGGAAACAGAAGAAAAAATAAACAAATTGACTATATCAAACTAAAAAGCTTCTGCAAGGCAAAGGAAACCATGACAAAACAAAAAGATGACCCACCAACTGGGGGAAAATATTTGCAAATCATATGTCTCCAAAATATATAGAGAACTCATACAACTCAACAACAAAAAAAATGAATGACATGATAAGAAAATGAGCAGAGGATATGAACAGACGTTCTTCCAAAGAAGATCTACAGATGGCCAACAGGCACATGAAAAGATGTTCAACATCACTAATTATTAGGGAAACGCAAATCAAAACTACAATGAGATATTACCTCACACCCATCAGAATGGCTATAATTAAAAGACAAGAAATAAGTGTGGGAGAGGATGCAGAGATAAGGGAACCCTCATACGCTGCTGGTGAAAACGCAAACTTGCGCAGCCACTAGGGAAAATAGTATGGAGATTTCCCAAAAAATTAAAAATAGATATACCATATGACCCTGCTATTCCACTACTGGATATTTATCCAAAGAATGTGAAATCAACAATTCAAAAAGATGTATGCACCACTATGTTCATTGCAGCATCATTCACAATAGCCAAGATGTGGAAGTAACCCAAATGCCCATCAATGGATGAAAGGATAGAGAAGATGTGGTATATATACACAATGGAATACTACTCAGCCACAAAAAAAGACAATATCATGCCAGTTGTGACAACATGGATGGACCTTGAGGATATTATGCTAAGCAAAATAAGTGAGACAGAGAAAGACAAATACTGTATGATTTCACTCATATGTGGAAGATAAACAGACAAACACATAGATAAGGAGGACAGATTAGTGGTTACCAGAGGAAAAGAGGGTCGGGAGAGGGCAAAAGGGGTAAAGGGGCACATATGTATGACGATGGATTAAAACTAGACTATCGGTGGTGAGCACGAGGCAGTCTAGACAGAAACTGAAATATAATAATGTATACCTGAAATTTACACAATATTAAAAGCAAATATGACCTCAATAAAATAATAAGGTAAAATAAAATGCATGAACAGAAAAAAAATTGCAGGAAGATAAATAATCTAGTAGATGGGAACACATCCTCCTAATTCCTGTTACTCCCATATGGATGAGTTTCCTAGGAAAATATCTTTTCTGTCCTATCTTTACATCTCTAAACTATAAAGAGGATTAATCTCTTATCTAATATGCAGCTTCAAAAGAAAGAGATAAACATGCTTTCTCTCAGTTTCTGAGCCCCTTTCCTCACGTTGGAATCAGTATGACTGCGGGGAACCAGCGCACTGGTCTGCTCTGGATCATCTGCCCTGCAACTGGAGGAGTGTATTCATCCAGACTCATTCAGACCTGTGCTTACTAGATGTGCCTGGATACACTACAGACCCACCAAAAATGTTCTCACATATTCCATCCACATAAGAGTTTTGCAAACTTATATGTGTGACACTCTGTGTGAACTTTTTAATTCTATTCTATTTTGGTTTTTAAAATTGCCAGTCATAACCCTCTAGATTGATTTCGCAATCTACTAATGGGCCATGATCCAAAGTCTCAAAGCACATTCTAGACCTTTCCCTCTACCTTACCCCATCATCTGAACAGAATTTCCCTAGTTCTAGTCTCTCCACAATGCTCCCTGCTGATATTTTGAAAATCTGGGCTTTCCTCCCCATCTCCATCTCTGGAACTCCAGTACGTGTCCTAATCATTTCTCATTTCTTACTGGGACTATTGCAATAATTTGTTTTGTTGTTAGTGCCTTCAAGTGGATTCCGACTCCTAGCAACCCTGTGTACAGCAGAGTGGAACACTACCTGGTCTTTTTGCAACATCCTCTCACCTTCGGGCAATATATCAGACAATGCACCTCTACTATTCATAGGATTTTCATGGCCAATTATTTTTTCTTTTGCAAGTGGGTAGCGAAGTCCTTCTTCCTAGTCTGCCTTAATCTGGAAATGCCACTGAAACCTGTCCATGGGTGACCCTGCTAGTATTTGAAATACCGATGGCATAGCTTTCAGCATCACAGCAACATGCAGCCACCACAGTATGACAACCGACAGAAGGGTAGTGTGGTTCCTTGATCAAGAAAGAACCCAGCCTTTGACCATGAGAACACTGAATCTTAATCACAAGACCACTAGGGCTGGCGTTGCAATAATACAAATAATAATAAATCTAGTAGTAATAATTCTAGAAGCTAAATTTATTAAGAATTTACTCTATATCAGAGGCTGTTCTCAGAGCTCTTTGTGTAGCAACATTAATTTAATCCAAACAATAACTAGGCTATTCTCTTCACACTGGTCTACTTACCTCTAGACACGCCGACTCTTCTTCCATCTATGCTCCAAACCACTTCCAGAGTGGCCTTTAAAATTACAAATAGGAGTATATCACTCTAATATTTGAAACAGTTTGATTTATAGGACAAGCACCTTAACAGAAAGCTCCTGTCCCATGAGGACCTGGCTTTAGCCTAGTGTGCCATCATTCCACTAGCACCTTCTGCTCAGACTGTTCTCCCTCTGGCAACTGCACCGTGCCCTGCTTTGATGCCCTGGAAGCCCCTTCTTCCAGGTTCAGCTGTTCTCTGTGCTCCCACAGGCCCTGGTTCATGTCTCTGATCCACCACCTCTTTTGCTGTTGTACTGGTTTGTTTACGTGTCTGTCTCTCCCACTGGCCTGTAAGCCCCTGAGGACCAGCACCGAAACTCTTTCATCTTTGCATTTCTGTTTTCATTGCTACCATTCTAGCAGCTGTGCTAACCACATCATACCTGAACCACTGTAATTGTCTTCTTCCTGCTCTTCCTGCCTCTGATCTCTGATTAATAACATTTAGCCTGCCATTGCCAGACATATTGATTACGTTCTATTCCTGCTCAAACAGTAGCTCCCAATTACCTAACCTATCATATACAAATTTCGTGGTCTGCATTTTAGAGCCCTTTTTAATTGGGCCACTTTCTACAAGTATAACTTATTTCTTACTTCAGTAGTCCTAAACATTCTTAAATTCAACCTTTATAGGTTTGACTATAGGTAGTGATAATAAAAGTTCAGTGGCATATGGTCATTTGTCAGTTGTTGAGGCAAAATCTTTAAAGTAAGAAAACTGTTTGAGAACAACATATTTACCATTGAGTGAACCTAGCCAATCTCCCAGCATCCACATAGATGGCTGTGCTCAAGATCATGAAGAAAGTAGCTATAACTCTATCTCTTATCATGAATACAGTAATGAGATGCTGAAATATTTTAAATTATAGTTTATTTTGTGGAGTAAAATAACTTTTACTCCGGTAGTGTTCTTAAATTTGGGGATGTATGAAAAGCTTGCATTACTAACTTAGAAGCTTCTCAGGGCCCTCAACTAACTCTGTTTATTCTTTACATTGCCTACACAACTCAGATTCCTTCCATGTAGTTTTCCCTCTACATTCCTGTTGGATAAATGGATGAGTCAATTGATTAGAGGACGAAACGAGTAGCATTATTAGAAGTTAAATCACTTGGACCAAAACATGATGGTTTTAATAACCATTTACAAACACAAATGATGAGTGACACAGCTTATTAACTCCAGAAAGGATAAATGTGGGGAGAAAGAAGCAAAAGAATTAGGACTGAGATTTGAGGAAAAGACAAAGGATGCCATTAATGTGCTGGATTAAGAGTGTCTAGACAGGTGGGAAAACAAATACATCACTTCAAGGAGGTAAGAAGAGCTTCTTTCTTTAGTAGTTTTCAAATAATATGAACTGGAATATTTATATTACCAATTTATGACAATCTTAACATTTCTTCTCATTCTTGGTAATGGATTTATTTGATATTGAAATCATATTTCCTGTTTACCACATCAAGTTTAGCCCTTTTTGCCTGATTTTCGAGATCTTCTGTAATATGGGCAACCCTGATCTTTCCAAGCTTACTTCCTCCTCCTCCACCTCCTCCTCATCGCAAAGCCTGGACTCTAGGCAGGAGTCAAGAGTCTAGTCTAGTCAAGGAATGCCCTAAGTATCCACCAAATATGCCCATTAGTGTTCCCTTTGCAAGAGACAAAGTTACGCCTTCCATGTTATAACTAGTACAGCACTGGACTCAGCAGGAGTTCAGTAATCTGGAACCCAACCAGCAAGGTAAGTCAACAGTATTTTTAAAATCCATACTGTTTTCCCAGAACTTACTAGGTATGGTTGAGAATGCAAGTATAGAATGCAGTTCTGTCCTCAAGGAGTGGACCATTTCTCATAAAACAATAAGCAGAAAAATTTGGAACAGCACATAAATAGATGCTACGTAGCACCCTATAACTTTTTTCTACCGTTGTGATTCTTGGTGTCATATTAGACCACCTATCCTCTTGATATCTACTAAGATAGCTCCTTCTTCAGGAATGTGATAACAGTTATTTTTTGTACTCTTCAGTGTTTAAGTCAGTACTTTGTGCGTTCAGTAAACGATCAGTAGATGTTGAATTGAATTGTGTTGTGCAGACCAATTATGCCTTCAGCACTAAAAGAATGAGAAGATCAATTTCGGGATGGAGTTGTCAGAATCTTTTAATAAGAGTTCTTAATTTAGTATTAAGCCACATATTAATACATAATATATAAACTGAGTGGTTCAGCATGGTAGAGTAGCAAGGACATTGACCTTGAAGTCAGAAAATATGCATTTAGAGCTGATTCTACCAATTTTTGACTGAGTGACCTTATTCAAGTCACTTAACCTGAATCTCAGCTTCTATGCTTTTGAATAGGAATGAATATAACCCTTCTACTTCCTGTTTCATGGTGTTATTTAACCATCAAATTAAGTAATCCATGTGTGGGGGGAACTCTGTAAAGTGTAATACTATACAGTCTTATTTTATTTTATTAGCTATTATTTAAACATTTTTGCGACTAAATGAGAGCATAAACTTGTTTGAAAAATATTCAAGAAAACTCAGTTATCAACAATGCAATATCACCCTAGAGGATATGAATGTTTTTTCAAAGGAATCACCCTGGGCCAGAAATGTTTAATAACATCTTTAATGGCACAGACGAATTTGGGAGGAGCTCATTAAATTACTAGTGGCACCAAGTTGAGTGGGAAGCTTAGCAACTTGGAGAAGATATTTATAATTTCAAATGACCTTGAAAAATAAACAGAAATAATGAGAATAAAAATTTAATCACAACAAGTAAAAAGGGGAAAACACACTGTACAGAAATGATGATAAAGACCTGGTTACAGGCAAATACAGCATAAACAAAAGACAGGATTATAGAGCATCATATAGAGTCATCAATGCCATATTAATGTTTAAAATGTGTTGACAATAAACTGAAATAAATAGGATTGTAGTATGTAGGAGTTACTAGACAGTCTTCCCACCATCCTCAGGATTTTACCGTTTTGAAAAAGACTTATCAAACACCTATTGGATGCAAGTCATGGAAATGTAGAAAAATGTGTCTGGTTTGAGGCCTTAAAAATGAGAAATGGACTCCCTGGAGGGGATCCCAAGAGAAGAAGCAAAATGATTCACAGTTTGCAAAATAAATTCTCTGGGCAGAAGTGTAAAGGATTAGGTTTACTTAGACTTGAGAAGAGAAAGCAGAGATGTGGAGGCTAGGTGTGATTAATAAGTATCTGAAACGACAAGAAAGAATGTATAGATAGAATAAGGGGAAATGCACTGAATCTGCCACAGAAAGGGTTTGTCTTGGACAATACCAAGAAGCTGCCTGTTAGAGCATTGTTAGAAAAGCATCGTCTTGCCAAAGAAAGAATTCTTGTTAAAAGTGTCACGGACAATTATGTGTCGGTAAATGCCTTTCCATGTGGATAACAATGAAGTCTACATTTGTTGAAATTTCTTGTTGCACCTAATTTTTTCCCAATTCAATTTATGAATGCTTTGGTGCTTTCAATATCTTTACTGTTTCTGGTTTTTCCACACTCTATTCTGTTATCCAAGCTGGAAGCCTAGGGGTCATCCTTGATTTCTTCCTCTCACCTTCCTCCAAACATTCAATTAAGCAGTAAACAGGAAGCTGTTTTTTTTATCATCTCCCACATTCCTCTTAAGTTTTTGTCTTCTCTTCCTCAGTACCAAGAGAATCTTGAGGTTCGCACTGGCTCGCACCTGAACAATTGCCACCGATTCCTAACTGACACATGTGCTTAGAGTTAGGGGCCTCTCAAACTTTTCTTCTATCTGCACATCCTAGTGATCTATCGGAAATGTAAATCTGAGCTAGTAAACTGAGTTACTAAACAGTCTTCCCACCGTATGCCAGATTGTGTCATTCTGAAAAACACTTATGAGACATCTACTGAATGCATGGCACAGTCATAAAGAATTATATCTGGTTTGAAGACTTAAACTCAGATATGTACTCCTTGGACGGATCTCAAGGAAAGAAGCAAGATTCTTCAAAGGCTCCTCATCCCTAACAAAATTAATCTAAGCTCCTTAATGTAAAGCCTCCCCTTGATCTGGCCCTTCCTACCACTCTGGTCTCAGCTCTTGGCTTCTCTCTTCCTTACATTTATGCTCCAGCAACATGTTTTTCTCATCCTCTGCTCTTGTTCCTGTTGGCCTCTCAGTCTGGAACACTCCTCCCCCTTTCTTTGCCAGGCTCGCTCCCTACAGTCTCTGTCCAGAAGGTTTTTCCTCACCCCCTGAGTGAAGGTTCTGTCAGAATTCTATTGCTCATAAGTCTCTGTCTCTTAATTGCCTGTTTAGGTGACCATCTCCCCAATATGAGTGAGCACCTTGAGGACAGAGCCTAGGACTCATTTTTTGGGTCTTTAGCCTCTTACAGCTCCTGGTAAAAGTGAACCTAGGACAAAGTTTTAAGAATTAAAAAAAAAGGAAGGATGAGTGAATGAATGAAACCATCATTTATTTACCTCATAGCTCTTTTGTAAGACTTTATTATAGTATCCTTTAAATTCTAGCTGAACCACAGTATCTTCATGCAAGATATTATGAAACCTTGACTGAACTACACACATATGCCTGCCAAATTACATTAAATGTCTTTTATTTTAGCCAGTCTGAATAGGGTAAATTAGAATAAAGGATTGAGAACATGATAGATACCACTCTTGAATGCAAAGACAAAACAAAGCAAAAACCAGGATGAGTATAGCAAATGTTTTGTTCACCTTAGTTGAAGAGCTACTTAGAACTAGAGAAATGTTGGAAATTGTGCAAAATTAAAGTTGTAAAATTGGTTCATTTAATACGAATACATTTAGTAGTAGCCATTCTTTTTTATTTGCTACAAAGGTGCGAGGTCTTGTGTCTTAGTCTGCTCAGGCTGCTATAACAGAATATTATAGACTGAGTGGTTTATAAACAACAGAAATTTATTTCTCACAGCCCTGGAAACTGGAAAGTCCAAGCTCAAGTCACTGGCAGATTTGAGTGTCTTATGAGAGCCTGCTTCCTGGTTCAGAGATGGCCCACCTTCTCTTCTTGCTGCATCCTCACATGGTGGAAGGGGCAAGAGAGCTCTCTGAGGTGTTTTGTATAAGAGCATGAACCTCACTTATGAGGGCTCCACCCTCATGACCTTATCACTTCCCAAAGGCCCCATCTCCAAATACCATTACATTAGAGATTAGATTTCAACATATGAATTTGTGGGGGCGGGGGGGGGGACAGACATTTAGTCTTTGTCATCTTGCATCACTTGACTTCCACCTACCTCCCATCATTGCATTATCTCACTCCAATTCCCCAGGGCTCCCATATGTGTCGTGCAGCTCAAGCTTTGCATTTGGATGTTCAGCCAGGAAGTGATGGGGGCTAAAATTCAGTCCACACTTCACTCAACAATCCATGTGCCCTGATACAGTCTGCATCCACCTCGAGAAAACAGTACACGAAAACATGGGTGGGCAAGCTAGACTCTGACTTGCCTCATTTCCTGCCCCGATGTTGCATAGGCCTTCTCTCAGGCCCACCATGGAGCCTTTGTGTATGCTGTACCTTGGCCCGGAAGTCTCCCTGTCCTCTTCAGCTCATTGTTCATATTTCAATTTGATACCCCTTCCACCAGGAAATTATAACCTCTATGACATAGACAGTTCTTCCTATGGTCAGTAGGCTTTCATCAAACTGCAACTTCTTTATCACATTTCCAGGTTTACAATTGTATAATCATTCCATTAATGGCTCTCCCACTATATTGCAAGCTCCATGAAGACAAGGATGAGAGTCTATATTAGCTACTATTGTATCCTCAGAAAACATTATAGGTGTTAAACATTTGTGGAATTAATAAATTAATTCATACAGAGCATGCAGAGAGACATAATAAATTTCATTGAATGAAAGAATTGCTTTATTGCCCTCCCAAATGACTTAGCTGATATTTAAAATAAAATAGTGAAATCACGGATAATATTCTAATTCCTCTGCACATTCTTAACATGATTGGCTTTCACTTGATTTTGTTTGTTTCACCTTTTCATAAATACAAACTGTCTTCATCCTTAAAGTTTGGTATTAGGGGAATAGATTACTACTTGATTTTAGTGTGTGGCAGGTCAGAAACGTGGGGGTGAGTTAGTTTATGCAGTTGTCTGTCAAATCAATAAAAGTTTAACATATGTTTTCAATATAATTTACTGGAATTAAAAAAATGTAATGCTTATTAAATAATGAGGATAATATGAACTTTCAATAATGCAGACAGGTTGATTATAACTGTAACCCACATGCTTATATACTTTAGATGTTTACAGCTTTTAATTTATCAAAGGAAATAATTAGCACACTTTGTGGCAGCCAGTGATGGAATTTATTCATTTGGAAGGCCACGGGTTTCCTGTCATTAAAACTACATCATGTCCTTCCTTTTCTATTAAACTTCTACTGAGGGCAGTAAGAAGTCACTAAAAGGAAATGAAGAGTTTTTTGGCAATGTTCTTGTACAATGATTTAATACTCTTAGAAGATAGCAAACCCATAATGTATGCCAACAAGCGTATTATATAGGATATGGGGCCCAATTACCACATTATTTCCTTTATTTGAAGTTCTGTTTGTGACTCAATTAACTGTGATTTGCAAAGTCTTGTCAATACATTTATTTTCTTTTTGCACGTTAACGCATTTTTTGGTTTTCATTAGTAATGTTTCACTGCAGCAAAGGAGCCGATTTAGATTCCGGAAGCACTGTATGCAGATTGATATGTCAAAAGATATTACTTTTCTCCCCAGATGATCAGTGGCATCTCCTTTCACACAGAATCGTACTTAAAGCTCACATGCATTTTTTTTCTCACTGAAGCTTTTTCCAGTGAGATACACTGTAAACTCTAATCTTTCTTCTGTTTAAATAGTACTAAAGTTTGATCTTGACTCTGTTCCAAATGCTAAACCATAGCTTCTAAAAAGCTCTGTCCAGTTTGGGAAGGCTTAAATGAAATGCTTGTTTTCCTAGAGTCTAAAATGAGCCTGACAAGGACTCAGAATTAGCCTCTCACCCCCAGAAGTGGGTGGTCCTTGGAAGCCATAATCAAGAGACACTGTTGGTCAAACTTTCGTTTCAGCTCTGTGACAAAGCCTGTGCAGGTGAAGGGACTTCCCGTACTATGCAAAGGCTCTGTTTGGTCTGACTATAAACAAACAGTTGGTGAAAATGCTTCAGACAAGTTCACATAGTCCTTTTACATGACGTATGCTAAGAAACAAAACACGCTTAGT